>NW_022589807.1:0-193229 GCF_004348235.1 Phoca vitulina
AAAACAGACACATAGATCAATGGAACAGATTAGAGACCCCAGAAATGGACCCTCAACTCTATGGTCAACTAATCTTCCACAAAGCAGGAAAGAATACCCAATGGAAAAAAGACTCTTCAATAAATGGTATTGGGAAAATTAGACAGCCACATGCAGAAGAATGAAACTGGACCATTCTCTTACACCATATACAAAGGTAAACTCAAATTGGATGAAAGACCTCAATGTGACACAGGAATCCATCAAAATCCTAGAAGAGAACACAGGCAGCAACCTCTTCGACCTCAGCCGCAGCAACTTCTTGCTAGACACGTCTCCAAAGGCAAGGGTAACAAAAGCAAAAATGAACCTTTGGGACTTCATCATGATCAAAAGCTTCTGCACAGCAAAGGAAATAGTCAACAAAACTAAGAGGCAAGCCATGGAATGGGAGAAGATATTTGCAAATGACATTACAGATAAAGGGCTGGCATCCAAGATCTATAAAGAACTTCTCAAACTCAACACCCAAAAAACAAATAATCCAATCAAGAAATGGGCAGAAGACATGAACATACACTTCTCCAAAGACATACAAATGGCTAACAGACACATGAAAAAATGCTCCACATCACTAGCCATCAGGGAAATATAAATTAAAACCACATTGAGATACCACCTTACACCACTTAGAATGGCAAAAATCAACAAGGCAGGAAACAACAAATGTTGGTGAGGATGTGGAGAAAGGGGAACCCTCTTACACTGTTGGTGGGAATGCAAGCTGGTACAGCCACTCTGAAAAATAGTATGGAGGTTCTTCAAGACGTTACAAATAGAACTACCCTACCACCCAGCAATTGCACTACTGGGTATTTACCCCAAAGATACAGATGTAGTGAAAAGAAGGGCACCTGCCCCCCAATGTTCATAGCAGCAATGTCCACAATAGCCAAACTGTGGAAGGAGCCGAGATGCCCTTCAACAGACGAATGGATAAAGAAGATGTGGTATATATGTACAATGGAATATTACTCAGCTGTCAGAAAGGATGAATACCTACCATTTACATTGACATAGACGGAACTGGAGGGGATTATGCTAAGTGACATAAATAAATCAGAGAAAGACAATTATCATATAGTTTCACTCATATGTGGAATGTCAGGAATAGCACAGAGGACTACAGGGGAAGGGAGGGAAAACTGAACAGGAAGAAATCAGAGAGGGAGACAAACCATGAGAGACTCTGGACTCCAGTAAACAAACCGAGGGTTACAGAAGGGAGGAGGGTGGGGGGATGGGGTAACTGGGTGATGGGTATTAAGGAGGGCACATGTTGTGATGAGCACTGGCTGTTATAGGCAACTAATGAATCACTGAACACTACATCAAAATCTACTGATGTACTATATGTTGGCTAATGAATTTAAATTTAAAAAATTAAATAAAATTAATAAATAAAAAATAAATCCACGGCGGGAAATGGAAATAACCCAGAGGGCTCCTTGCTCCTGGAGGCTGAGCTAGCGGTCACGGCCAAGGCCTCTGGTAGTGAGGGCACTGGGGTTCTGAGAGGTGGCTCGATGCAACCCTGACCCTGAAGCCCCATGGCCATCGCAAGGTGCAAGGACTGGGAGGGAAGACCCAGCCAGGACCCGTTCTGGCTCCATGGCTGCTACAGGGCTGCTCCCAGCCCCACCAGGTGGTGTCTGTTTAGAACCAGGGAGAAAACCTTTTCCCTCAATTGTTCTTTTTAAAAATGGTTGCTCAGCATTGACACAGAAAAACATCTGACATAAAACTGGAGCCGTTCACAGCTGCAAATGACCCAGAAGTGATGAAAATGTAGTGAACACAAAGAGAGGACGTTGTATCCCCAGGCAGGCCTCCTGTGAGCAGGTGCGGCTGGGGCGCTGGACGTGCCCGTGCAGACAGTGCTGGACTCCACAGTATCCCTCGAGGGGACAGAAGTAGGAACCAGCTCTGATGGGTCCGCTGAAGTCAGCACCCCCTGATGGAGACAGGGACCAGGTGTCCTGGTGAGTTCCAGGTGTCCTGGTGATGCTTGGGCATGAGTTCCAGGTGTCCTGGTGATGCTTGGGCATGGCCCAAATCTCAGCTTCTTCATGACCCGGGGCCAGCCCAGCAGCTGCGGGTCCCGCAGGTCCTCCAGGGACAGCACCTTGGTGGGCTTGTGGTCCAGCAGGTACCTGTTCAGGTGGCTCTTATCGTACCACATGGCCTCGATTCCATTGGCCCAGTTGACCACCATCACCTGGTGAAAGGCTGAGGTCAGTCGGTGAACCTCCACCACAACACCCCGAAAAAGGCCCCCATGTAGTAAAAGTCGCCCTGGTCCTTGGGGATGTGGGCCTGGGACTGGGGCCAGCGCTCATAGCTTAAGTCCTCACAGGCCACCCAGTAGAAACCGGGGTGCAGGGTGCCAAAGAGGGGGGACAGGATCTCCATGCCCATGTGGTCACAGAACTTCATGTCCACAACCCCACACACCATGTCATCCACCTCATGGAGGAAGCGCTCCTCACAGAAGCAGCTCATCGTCGCCATGTGCTGCATGGACACATCCTGCCAGCGTGGGGCACTGCGGACCTCAAGAACCACCACCCTTCAGTGCTCCTGGAGGGGCACACGGGACACAGCAACTAGTTGGTTGGTGAAGACATAGTAGATGACCCTGTGTCCACCATGAAGTGATTCTGCAGGAACAGCTCCAGGAAGACCCCGTATCCACAGGGCCAGGGGACAGGCCAGGAAGAGGGTCACTGCCAGAGGCTGGTGGCAGGACCCCAGAGCTGGGGGTCATGGACGTGTGCACCTTCTTCATGGGGACAGGCCCTGTGCTGCTTTAAGCAACAGCCACCCTGGCCTGTCCTGAGCAAGTCCGCCGGCAGGGCCTCCCTACCTTCTGCTCCCAGAGATGGGGGCCATCAGCACCCCATCTTACACAGTGGAGCCTGAGGCTTAGGAGGCTGGAAACCCATGCAGCCCCACTGTCAGCATGCTGGAGACAGGAACACTCCCCTGTCCTGAGCTCCCGGGCAAACCCTGCAGGTGCCCTCCCCTGGCTGAACCCCTGCAGGTTCTGTCCCCACCTGCCATGAGTTGAGCACCTTTGAACACAGCCCCTGTTTCTATGCCCTACAGACAGTACAATCAGCAGGGCCGGCCACCTGCCCCACTTTACCTTGAGTGGGCTGTCGCTGGTCCCCAACAGAGCTGTCTCCACCCCCTATAGGGTCCTCCCTTGAAGGCTACTGGGCCTCTGGATGACAACGTCCATCAGTAAACCACTGGTATTCCTAGGAGGGGTCACCCTCGAACTCCCCAGATCAGGAATCAGGTTCAGCCCGTGGACAGGGAAGGGGAAAGACGACCCCTGGAAGAAAAGGGGGCTTGCTTAGACCCCAGCCTTGAATCCAAGGGTGTAGCTTCTGGTTCCAGGTCTACATCTCCCCGGCCCCAAGAAGTTGGAAGTCTTGTCCAACCACCTCACGTGGCTGGTCCCCCTTTGAGGGGACTACCTGCCTCTCACTGTGGGGACAGCAGCTCCCCCATTGTCAGCAAGGGTTGTGAGCCCCTCTGAGACTGATTTTTTTTAAAGACTTTATTTGACAGAGAAAGAGACAGCTAGAGAGGGAACACAAGGAGGGGGAGTGGGAGAGGGAGAAGCAGGCTCCCCGCTGAGCAGGGAGCCTGACATGGGACTTGATCCCAGGCCCCTGGGATCACGACCTGAGCCGAAGGCAGACGCTTAATGACTGAGCCACCCAGGCGCCCTGAGACTGATTTTTTTACACAGGCACTAAGACTACTTCCCTGGCCTGCCCCATACCTCGCAGGTTAGTAAATCGCTCACACAGGGAAGGCGGGTACTACATTTAAATAGGGGACGAGCACACTCACCCAGCAGACATGAGTCAGGTCACCAGGGGGCAAGTAGAGGCCCAGCCAATGGGAGAACAAGCCAGACATGATGCAAGGGGAGAGAAGAGTGCTCCTGGCAGAGGGCACAGAGAATGTAAAGGATTGGAGTCAGGCCCAAGGCACATGTGGGACAACCACACAGCTGGGTGGCCCACAGAGGGGGGCTGCGGTGGGAGAGGTGAGGCTGGAGAGGACAGACAGGTGGGGAGCAGATCGCAGAGAGGCTCAAAGGTTATGTTCTGAAACGATCAATCTGGTTACCGGAGGAGAATGGTCCCTATACAGCAGAGGACAGGGAGACCCTAACCCTAACCCCTAACCCTTAACCTTAACCCCTAACCCCTAACCCTAACCCTAATCAAACATCATGCTCAATTTTGAGGACTAACAGCTCTACTCTGAACTCACAAACAAGTCCATCATTCTGGCTTTCACTCATTGCTCGGTATTGTACTGAAAGTTCTACCCAAAACAATAAGGCAAGAAATAAGGCATCCATATGTGAAAGGAAACAGTAGAACTAGATCTATTTGGAGACCAGAGATGACATCATCTTATATAGAGAGCTTCTTAAAAGAATCAACAAAAAATCATTACAGCCAGTTACCTAATTCAGCAAAGTTACAGAGCAAAATATCAATACACAAAAATCTCTCTTATTTGTATACACTAGCAATGAATCATCCAAAAAGGAATTCAAGAAAACAATTCCATTTTAGGGAACATCAACATTGACCAAATACTTATGGATAGATATAATCAAGGTGCAAGTCTTGTCCACCGAAAGTTACAAAACATTGCTGAAAGAAAGGGAAACTTAAATAACTCTGAGGACACCCCATCGTGATGAAAAGACATACTATTGATAAGATGGCAATAGTACACAATGCGATGTGGAAATTCAATGTGTTCCCAAGGAAATTCACAAAGGCCTTTGGGAAGAATTGCACAAGCTAATCCTAACAGTCATATGGAATTTCAAAGGACCACAAGATAGCCAGAACAATCTTGAAAAAGAAATTCAAAGGTGAAAGGTCATACTTCCAAAGTTCAAATATTAATACAAAGCAACAATAAGTCAAACGTTGTGCTGTTGTTGTAAAGGTATGCATACACCCTGAAACAAAGAATACATTGTATGTTAATTAATTGAGTTTAAATTTAAAAATTTTTTAAATAAATAAAATAATTTTTTTAAAACAAGGTATGCATACAGATCAGTGGGATTGAACTGAGAGCCGAAATAAACCCCTTCATCTATGGTCCACTGAATTTTGACAAGGGTCGACAACACTACATTGGGAGACAATTGGTTATCCATGCGCAGAGGAATGAAACTGGACCCTTACCTCATACCACATAGAAACATTAGCTCAAAATCAGTAAAGGCTTAAATGGAAGAGGTAAAATTATAAACTCTACGAGAAATAAATGGGGCTAAATCTTCATAACCTTGGATTTAGCAATGTTTTTAGATCTGACACCAAAGCATAAGAAAAGAAAGAAAGAATAGATAAAATCATATCCTCAAAATTAAAAATATTTTCAGGGCGTCCAGGTGGCTCAGTAAGTTAAGCATCTGACTCTTAATTTTGGTTCAGATCATGATCTCAGGGTCATGAGATCAAGCCCCATGTCAGGCTCCACGCTGAGTGTAGGGCCTGCTTGAGAGTCTCTCTCCCTCTCCCTCTGCCCCCGACCGCTCGCACACTCTCTCCCTCGCTATTAAAACAAATGTTAAAAAAAATTTAAAATCTTGGTACATCAGAAGTTACTAACCTGAATGTGAAAAGACAGCCCCTGGAAGGAAGGAAATATCTGTACATTATGTATCTAGTAAGAGTCTGTTGTCCAGAATATATAAAGAGCTTTTACAACTCCTCAACAAAAAGACAACCCAATTTTTAAAACGGACAAAGGACTTGGATAGACCCTTCTCCAGAGAAATCATAGGGAGTTGGGTGTTTAATGCATACAGAGTCTCCCTCAGGGAGAATGAAAAAGTTCTGGAGAATGATGTACAACCGTGGGAACTCAGCTAAGGCCAGAGAATTGTGTACCTAAAATGTTTTAGGTGGTAAATGTTATTTATGTTTAGTCACAGTGAAAAAATGAATGAGGGACTGATGCATGTCACAATATGGATGGACACTGAAAACAGCCCAAGTGACAGAAGCCAGACAGAAAATACCACTCAGATTAGAGCCATCCGTACTCCTTCAATCCATCAGGGTTGTGCAAATAGCAGAAAGGCTCGGGAGCAGCTCCAGAAAAAGAAAACTGAATCCGAATGGAGAAAGACATTTCAGACTGTGGGGCAGGTGGCGACAGTTGAAGTGGGTCTGTGGTCTGGGTTATAATGTGGAAACCGAGATGATTTCCTCATTTAGGGTTATGTGGTGCTTCTGCAGGAGAGTGTCCCTGTTTGGGGTAAAACGCACTGAATCACCCCGTGTGAAGTGGTAAATGTGGTAAGGAGACGACAGCTGGGGGGGTCTGAGTGTGGAGATAAAGTGTATTTGTGCTGCTGTGACAGGTTTACCACACTTTGAAATCTCTACAGAGTCAATTACTCTTCCAAACAACCATGTCAGCACCAGGTCACAGAAGCAGAGACAACATCAAACTCCAGGATGGAGGCCAAGCCCTCCGAGATCCAGTTCACCCACCACGGAGAGGCCACTCGCCCTTGTAGGAGGCCACATGGTAGCAAGAGACTCGTGGGAGGATTAGGTCGGTGGTCCCTGTGTCTTGGGTGCAGTAGAAGCAGTAGGATCTGGAATTCCAATTTTCCACAGTGCTCCACCAAAAACTGGTTAGAACTGTGAAAATGCATGAAGGCAATCCTCAGGAAAGTGGACTGGGGACGCCAGAAGAGGAGGCTTGAGGGGAGAGCCTGCCACTCAGGGTCGGTTAGGGAACAACTGTCAGTTACAGACCCAACATTAGAACCCTCCACAGGAGAGACTCATCAGTTACAGGCCCCAGAGGAGAAGATGTAGGTTTCACCTCCTCCAAGAAATCCACCCTCCCTGCAGCTCAGCAGGTGAGAACCCTCCATCACCTGAAACCCTGCTTTTCTCCAGTGGACTTTCCTTCAAAACAACCCTCCCAACTTCCCCCACCTTCCCAAGAAATAATGTTTCTCTCCTTTCTTTCTTGCCCTTGCCTCTGATGTGGCCGTAGCTTGCTTGTCCCGGATTTCAAGTCTCTGCTATTCCCAAATTAACCCATTTTGCTGGTAAAATAACTGGCAGTTTTAGTTTAAGATTAACAGAACTAATAAATTCAATAAATTTGCAAGAAACAAAACCAACATACAAAAATCAATTGCATTTCTACGTGCTCATAACAAACTCAGAAAAAGAAGTACAGAGAACAATGTCATTTACACCTGCATCAGAAAGAACACTATACCCTGGAATACATTTAACCAAGGAGGTGACGGACCTGTTCTCTGACCCCCTGACGACAGGCATCGAGGGAGACACACGGAGACGGGAAGACACTCTG
Source organism: Phoca vitulina (assembly GCF_004348235.1). Taxonomy (NCBI): domain Eukaryota; kingdom Metazoa; phylum Chordata; class Mammalia; order Carnivora; family Phocidae; genus Phoca; species Phoca vitulina. The sequence continues at coordinate 7,441 of NW_022589807.1, forward strand.
CTCACGGAACAGCAGACACTGTGAAAATATCTACTGTCCCCCACCTTCTCCATGAAATACTGACCAGGTGACAGACCTGTTCTCTGACACACACACACACGTGAGACACTGATGACAGGCATCGAGGGAGACACACAGAGACGGGAAGACACTCTGAGCTCACGGAAGAACCGACACTGTGACAATACCTACTCTGCCCAAAGCCGTCTACACAGTCAGTGCCATCGCTACCCAACTTCCAGCGGGGTCTTCACAGACACCGAACCAACAACCCTGAAGCGGGTGTGGACGCGGGGAGGACCCGGCAGGGCCGAGGCCGGGGGAGCACGATCACAGCGGGGGGAGGCCGCCCCCTGACCGCAGACGGCCGGAGGAGCCCCCGGAACCGAATCCGGGCGCATAAACACGGACGCGTGGGCCGCCGGAGCAGCTCCAAGTCCCGAGAGCGGAGGCCCGACAGCCCCGCGCACAGCGCCGCACACAGAGCCACGGAAACCCCCCGGGCTGTGCACCCGCCCTTCCTCCGCGGGGTCCTGTGGGCGCGGACCCCCTCAGCAGTCCCCGCTCAGACGGCGTCTCCTCACCTCCTCCTCCCACCGCGGGTCCTGAGGAGGCCCCGCTCCTGTCAGCGTGGACGCCGCCCCACGTCCTCTACAAGCCTCCACAGCAAGTCCTGAGGAGGCCGGGCTCCTGTCCTTGTGGACGCGGCCCCACGTCCTCTAGAAGCCTCCACAGCGGGTCCTGAGGAGGCCGGGCTCCTGTCAGCGTGGACACCGCCCCGTGTCCTCTAGAAGCTTCCACAGCGAGTCCTGAGGAGGCCGGGCTCCTGTCCTTGTGGACGCCGCCCCGTGTCCTCCAGAAGCCTCCGCAGCGGGTCCTGAGGAGGCCGGGCTCCTGTCAGCGCGGACGCGGCCCCACGGCCCCCAGAAGCCTCCACATCAGGTCCTGAGGTCCGGCTCCTGTCCCAGCGGCTGCGCAGGCCGGGCTCCGGGCGGGAGCTGGGGTCGTGCGCCCTCTGCAGGCGGGGGAGGCAGCGCAGGACAAGGTGAGCTCAGCGTTCAGTGGAAGCACCTGCTCGCTCCCTGGGTCCAGCTAAAGCCATTAAATTCTGAAAATTCAAGCTGAATGGAGCCCAATATCCCCCAAACTTCTCCAAAAATAGCTAAGGAACAATTAATTGGAAACAATATGGAATGACAACAGTCCCTGACCCAAACAGTGCCACTGAACATGACCCTGCCCCTGACTGAACATGATTCTGACCCAAACTTGATCTCAAGCCTGGTCCTGACCCTAACCCAGGACCCTAACCCTAGCCCGCAACCTGAACAATGTTCACAATAATCAAAAGGTAGAAACCATGCAAATGTCCATCAGTGGTGAATGCATAAACAAAGTGTGGTTAAGGGTTTGGGTCTGGGTTCAGGATCAAGTTTGGGGCAGGGTTCTAGATCAGGGTTTGGGTTTAGGATCAGGGTGAGGGTGAGGGTTTTGGATGAGGGTGAGGGTACTGGTTAGAGTTAGAGTTTAGGGCTTTAGGCTTATGATTTAGGGTTTAAGACTTAGGGCTTAGGGGATAAAGTTCAAGGTCAAATTTGGGGTTTGGGTTCAGGGCTCATGACTCAGAGTTCACGTTCAGGGTTTGGGTTCGTGGTTCAGGGCTTGGATTCAGGGCTTGGTTCAGAGTTCAGGTGTGGGGTTCAATTTCAGGTTTGGGATTCAGGGTTCCAGTTTGGTGTTTAGGGTCACATTAGGTTTTAGGGTTAAAGTTAGGGGTTAGCATTAGGTTTAGGGATTACACATGTTCTTCAGTTGTCATCATGGACACAAAATTTCTATCTGAAGTTTCTAAATCTGAAATCTATTTAGTCTGGGTATCAGGAGCTTGTTCAGAATTTAGGGTCACAGTAACTGCCTACCAACGGCATTCTGATCCTAGAGTCTCCCAGTCACCCAGAAGCTGTTTTTTTTTTTTTCTTGGTTCAAACATGCCCTCTGCATAGAAGGGTGAGCTGGTGCCAAGTTTGGGATGATTTCACAGTGGTAAAGGTGTGAAACCAAATATTGTGGAAATGTTCATAGAAAATGAAAAAGGAGACAAATAATTTGTCGACTCCTGATTCTTCCACAACAACAAAGACCAAGTTCCCAATAGAATCTGATAATGTTCCCTAGGAAGGACTATGGTACTCATTACCAGTACCAAAAGAGGGCCCCCTCCCCTGGTTTAAACTAAGAATCACAGGAGGATACTTCCTATTTTGTTGTCAGAAATAAAATTTTAAGGGGTGCCTGGGTGGCTCAGTTTGTTGGGCGGCTGCCTTCAGCTCGGGTCATGATCCTGGACTCCCGGGATCGAGTCCCGCATCAGGCTCCCTGCTCGGTGGGGAGTCTGCTTCTCCCTCTGACTCTACCCCTTCTTGTGCTCTCTCTTTCACTCTCTCTCTCTCTCAAATAAAATAAAATTTAAAAAAAAAAAAAAAGAAAAAGAAATAAAATTTTATTATTTGGATGTTCCAGTGTACAATATGTGGAGGCATTGCCAACATTTTCCATTCTCAAATCCTCATCAACACACGGATACAATGCAGACAACATTGTAATGCACTGCTCATTGGAATACCAAGTACAAGGAGGGCTATTAGAAGTAATAAAAATATATCTACCAATAAACTCAGAAAAAGCACTCTTTATGGGCACTTAATGGGGATCCCTATCCTTAAGATCTAACATCTCATCCTATGGAATCCACCCATAAAAATCATCAATAACAATAGCCTGCCAACCACTGTAACCACCCCACTATTTACCTATAGACTTGTAAATACACACTCCAACCGCTAGAGGCACACTTCTCAGCAGCAAAACAGGACTTGCCCACTCCGACATAAAAATCCCACTCCTTGGAAATCCCAGCCATTAGGACAAAGTCACAGAAACCACACCCACAACTTAATAAAGGACAGACATCTCGTTAGCCGGATGCTACAGATCACCACCACTCTCACGAAGTAACTCCACAGTGGACTCGAGATCTGTCCTCTTCCCAGGATTACAAGGTGCGCCACATTCTTCCAATATGCCACCCTTAGAACAAAACCTTTAACCGTCCTCGTCAGTCCTGTGTGCAGACTCACAGTGAGCCCTGCGAAAGCCAGACACCTTCTTGAGAGCACTCAGCCTCTCGCGCCTATCCTAGCAGATAGAGGGTGCCGCTCTCCCCGACTTCTGTACCAACTGGAAAATACTTTGAACAAGTCTTGTCATACTCCATACAAAAGGCATATTCTTCATCTGCAAAATTATTGACGGTGAAACACCACGGATTCCTCGCACCTTCTTGAACCTAGGTAAATTGGAGATACAAGTTGGCCAGGGCTATTATCCCCAATCCCCATACCCCCCGCACACACACACCCTTACCTTGTGCATTCCAGACCAGTTTCCATCAACTTTGCTCATTCTCAGCCATTGTGTCTGCAGAATAGTAGAGTAGAACTGAGGTGCCGGGACTGAGGTGCTAGGTACTAAGCCAGCACCTTGGACCCACTCACTACCAGAAATCAACACTCATTTTATCAACAGATGCATCACAGAAGACGTTGCCACCACAGCAATTAGAAAAGTCGTTACAACAGAGGAACTAACAACCTGTACCAGTCTCCACGGCCCCACTCCCTGGCTCCAGGGATTGGCTCATCCATGGGCATGTGACCTGGTCCCAGCCAGTGAGGTGGCAGGAAACTCGGGTCTCGGCCTGCAGAGCAAAGCATGGGGTGGACCACCCAGGCCGGGGGCTTTTCCATCACGACTGCAGAAGTGGCCTAGGCGAGGCCAGTGCCAGCCCCACAGAGGGCCCAGGAAGCCAGGGGCTCGATAACATTGCTGAGGGCTGAATCGAACTCGTCCTGAAGCCCACACATGCTAGGTCCTCCACTGACTCACAAGAACCATAAATGTGTTCACGGTCTTGGCCTGAACAAGATTTCCGTCTGCGTGGTATATACCCCGCAAGATGTACCCTCCAGGCAATGGGGACATATTCAGCAAAACCATACCTACATGTACTTCAACCACAGACAAACATCTCATGGGAAGCTCGTGGCATTCAGATAAATGCGGGGGAGTTCCTAGGCCTTTATTGTTGGTCAGTCTCGCTATCATCTTTCCTTTCAAGTTTAGGGGCTGGGGTCAGTCAGGATAGATCCCAGTGTACGCCCACGCTGCCATTTGAAAATAAGAGCCCTCTCCCCCACCGTCCATCAGGTTGCAAATCTGGGGTGTGGGAAACTACCACCCATGGGCCAAATGTGACCTCCCCCTGTATTCTGTAAATTAAGTGTGGCTGGAACATGAGCTATGGACGGTCTGTGGCTGCTTTCAAGCCACAGTGCAAGAGTGGAGTCATCGTCAGAGAGACCACGTGGATTGCAACGCCTAACAGAAAATCTTTACAGAAGACTTTACAGAAAAGTCTGTGCCGATCCCTGTTCTAAAAGGTAATATTATCATGTCACTCCTTTGACTAGAACGTAGCACTTTCTCGGTAAGAACTAATTTCTTTACCCCCGTAGGCAAGGACTTCCATCGTTTTAGCCAGAACTCCATATCCATCTTCCTCTATTTATACCTTTAATGGCACATCTACATGTCTGCTGCCCAGTGTGAATTCACTGTAGTTTACATGGTACTGATGCTCAGAAATGGAGGTGTAAGTGTGAATGTGTGAGTGTGAGCGTGTGTTGACTCTTTGTTAGCCACGGTATGCGAGTAGAACACAATACAGTAGCGTGCTTTCTGTCTCACAGTGACGGCCACGTTATGTGGTTACCTAATGATATCAGAAGGAATCTACCTTCACAGAACAAACTTCATCTAGGAGGACTCTCAAAACCCTTGTCCTGGGCCCTATGCTCCACCGAGGCTGGGGGCACACAGAGGGACAGAGACTCACCCTGCCCATCAGGGTTTTGAAGGGTACCTGCTATCCCAGGACAAAAGATCCTGAAACCAATCACTCACCTGTCATCCAGCCAGGCAGCTGTGAGAGAGATCTACTCCTACAGGAAGGACAGACCGAGAGACAACAAATGACAGCATGGTGTGACAAGTGCCACTACAGAGGACGGGGAATGCTCCAGGAGGATGATCACAGCTGTCACTACAGGGGACGCTCAGGAGGACTGGGGTGTGAGGGGTTGGCCAGAGCAGGGGCAGGGGACAGGGAATGCTCCAGGAGGATGATCACAGCTGTGTCACTACAGGGGATGCTCAGGAGGACTGAGGGTGTGCAGGGTTGGCCAGAGCAGGGGCAGGGGGACAGGGAATGCTCCAGGAGGTTGATCACAGCTGTGTCACTACAGAGGACGCTCAGGAGGACTGAGGGTGTGCAGGGTTGGCCAGAGCAGGGGCAGGGGACAGGGAATGCTCCAGGAGGATGATCACAGCTGTGTCACTACAGGGGACACCCAGGAGGACTGAGGGTGTGCAGCGTTGGCCAGAGCAAGGACAGAGGGACAGGGAATGCTCCAGGAGGATAATCACAGCTGTCACTACAGGGGACGCTCAGGAGGACTGGGGTGTGAGGGGTTGGCCAGAGCAGGGGCAGGGGACAGGGAATGCTCCAGGAGGATGATCACAGCTGTGTCACTACAGGGGATGCCCAGGAGGACTGGGGGTGTGCAGGGTTGGCCAGAGCAGGGGCAGGGGGACCGGGAATGCTCCAGGAGGTTGATCACAGTTGTGTCCTTATGTGGCTACACTTGTCAGTGTGACCGGGCATTGGCCAGACAGGAAATGACAGGGCAGGGTTGGGGGGCTGTCGCTGAACTGTCTTCTGTAAGGCAAAAGATTAGTAATGAGATTTCTTTTAGTACAATTTCATTTTACATGCTTTTATGAGTCCCTAAAGCTGGATGAGTATGACATGAGGTATGTAGTTTGCCATTTCTTTCAAGTCTGAGGTACTGGGCACAGAGCACACTTGATATTTATTTTTGTTGCTTTCACAATATGATGACTTTTCCTGCTTTTATCTCTAACCCAAGGACAGGGAACAAAGGCAACACAGATCTGCACACTTGGAAATGTCAACAGAAACCTGCAAACCCAGGTTCTCACAGGAGCTTAAGTTTAAGGACCAGGGTGACAAAAAGGGGAGGCAGATAGCAAGTAACCAAAAGAAGATGTCATGTGTCTGTGAGCTGGCCACCTTCTCTACCTGTCGGAAGGAAGCCATGCCTGACAGGAGGGAGCCACACCTGGACCTGGTCTCTCTGGGCTGCCCTTGAGCAGAGCAGAGGATGTGCTGAGCTGGGTGTGGGTGTCAGGGGGAGAGATGGGCAGCTGGCCACAGATGTTACCTGCCAAGTACCTGTAGGACCAGCTCCCGGTCCTCAGCTAAGGTTAAACAATAAATACGTTTCGTTACATATTTACTGTGACAGGAAAGCTGCTCAGTGCTTTGGGTGACTATATTCTCTCCCGTTTTATTTTTAAAGAACACTTTATGGAGTTATGACTGACATACAAAAAGCTGTACATAATTAATGTATGCAACTTGACCCTGAACCTAACCCTAATATATAGTTAAGATATACTCAATTTAGAATATGGCTTATAAATTATATGGTGGTTTTTAGGAGCTAGGGGATCCAGGGACAAACCTATTCTATTTTATTCTCCCTTGAATTTGGTAGGTTGTAACACATTCAGCCACGTGCTATCTAGGGAGCGGCCACACGGGGGCAATAGTGAGTAAACATTAGGGCAAACCCCGCCACAAAGCCAATTCTTCCTTCATCCTGTAAAACCCTGCTCATTCAATGTTTACAGATCATTCTATAGATTATTAAAAGTGTGACTTTGTTGAATTAAAAAAAACAAACTAATTCTTTGAGGCTGTTAAAAACATAAAAAACTCGGAGTTGACGAGCAGATGAAGACCCAGGGGCCAGGGAAAACACTGTTACTATTGAATATGTTCAGATCTAATTAGGAAACAAGTATGATTTATATTCCACTTATTTTCACAAAGAATTTGTGTCAACTAACAGTATTGAACCCACACAAAATAGTGCAGTTCAGAGGAAAACAAAATAAGAATCAACAGCTTCTGCATGGAGCACTGGGTGTTATACAAAAACAATGGATCGTGGATCACTACATCAAAAACTAATGATGTATTGTATGGTGACTAACATAACATAATAAAATTTAAAAAAAAAAAGAATCCTGTTAGGTCGGTTTAGCCAGAATCCTTGCTAACCCCCCATGGTTGGTAATTTTCCATCCACTGACCCCCCACCTGCTCCTTGGCTATAAATTCTCTCTTTTGTTGTCTTTGGAGTTGAGTCTAATCTCTCTCCTCCAGGTCAAGACCCCGTTGCAGTGGTCCCTACATCTATTTCCATGCCCCCACCTTGAATAAAATCTGCCTTGCCATTAAAAAAAAAAAAAAAAAAAAAAGAATCAACAGCCTCAAGAGGCAGAGAAAGAGCCACACCAGGAGCAAAGAAGACATACTACAGAGGCTATGCTCAGGCTGACAACTCTGTATTAGAAGGGTGTGTTAGCCACTTAATTATAGCTTGGAGGCTAAAGGAAAAGAGCATGAAAAATAACCACTATCACTTCTCAGTGTCACTATCACTTCTCAGTGAATTCGCAGCATAAAAAGAGATACATTTTAACATCAAAACTAAAGGGGAAGTTAAGTAAAAGTGTGGAAACTTTACAGGGAATGAAACTAAGGTGCTTTCAGCATAAAAAGGACTATCTTGTATAACAGATGTTGTTTGTAATCCACATGGTAACAGCAAAGCAAGACTCTAGAGTCACAAAACAAGAAAAGGGGGAGACCAAACGCACTGTGAAAAACCAGCACTTCACGAAGGTAGACAGAAACAGAGGGGGGGAGGATAATAAAGGAGCTACGAAACAATCAGAAGGCAAGACATAAGGTGGCACTATTGAGTTCTTCCATATCAATAATCACTCTAAATATTAAAAATTGAATTCACCAATCAATAGGCAGAGTGGCTCCATGAATTAAAACACGAGAACCAACAACAGCAGAACATGGCATTCTCCTCAAGTGCACATGGGACTTTCTCCAGACAGGACCACACGATAGGACACACAACAACTCTTAGCTCATTTAACAAGACTGAAATCATACCCACTGTCTTTTCTGACCACAATGGTATAGAATTAGAAATCAGTAAAAGGAAAGCTGGAAAATCCACTAATATGTGGAAACTAAACAACACGCTTCTGAAAAACTAGTGAGTCAGTGAAGAAATCAAAAGGAAAATAAAAAATTGTCTCAAAAGAAATGAAAATGGAAAGACAACATATCAAAACTTACAGAAGGCAGCAAAAGTAGCTCTGAAAGTTTAAAGTGATAAGTGCATATATTAAGAAATTGGAAAGATCTCAAATAAGCAACCTATCTTTACACCTCAAGGAACTAGAAAAACAACAACAACAACAACAACAAATTAAGCCCAAAGTTAGCAGACGGAAGGAAACAATAAAGCCCCAAGCAGAAATAAATGAAATAGGAATGATAAAAACAACAGAAAGGATTTATGAAACTGAGAACCGGTTCTATGAATAAGATAAACAAAACCAACAAACCTTTAGCTAGACTAAGGAAAAAAAAAATGAAAAGACTCAAATAAAATTAAGAGTAAAAAAGGAGACATTAGGGGTGCCTGGGTGGCTCAGTAAGTTAAGTGTCTGCTTTCGGCTCAGGTCCTCATCTCGGGGTCATGGGATCAAGCCCCACGTCAGGCTCCCTGCTCAGCACGGAGTCTGCTTGTCTCTCTCCCTCTCCTTCTGTTCCTCCCCCTGCTGTGCTCTCTCTCTCTCAAATAAATAAACACAATATTAAAGAAGAAGAAAAAAAAGACATTACAACGGAGACTGCAGAAAAACGGGATTGTGAGACTAAACAATTACAAGCCAAAAACTCAGATAACTTAGAAGAAACAGATCCATTCCTAGAAACAAGCAACCTACCAAACTGAATCAGGAAGAAATAAAAAATCTGAACAGACCAATAGAGACTAAAGAGGTTGAATCAGGAATCAAAAACCTCCCAACACAGAAACCTCCCCCAGAACCAGACAGCTTCACTGGAGATTCTACCAGACAGTCAAAGAGGAATTAACACCAATTCTTCTCAAACTCTTCCAAAAACTTGAGGAGGGAATACTTCCAAAATTACCTTGTGAGGCTGGCATTGCCCTGATACCAAAGCCAGAGAAGGACTCCACAAGAAAAGAAACCTATAGACCAATATCTCTGATGAATCCAGATACAAAATTTCTCAACAACATATTAGCAAACTGAAGTCAAGAACACATAAAAAGGATTATACATCATGAGCAAGTAGGATTTATCCCTGGAATGCAAGGATCATTAAACGTACACAAATCAATAAATGTGATACATCACATTAATAAAATGAAAGGAAAAAATCACATGATCATCTGAATAGATGCAGAAAAAGCACTTGACAAAATACATAATTTCATAAAAACCCTCAGCAGATCAGGTATAGAAGGAACGTACCTCAATATATTAGAGGCCATATGTTATGAGCCCATGGCTAACAGTACATTTGCTGGTGAAAAATTGAAATCTTTTCCTCAAGGAGCAGGAACAAGATGCGGATGCCCACACACACCACTCTTATTCAGTTTGGTATTGGAAGTCCTTGCTAAAGCAATTAGGCAGGACAAAGAAATAACAGGCATCCAGATCAGGAAGGAAGAAGTGAATCTGTTACTGTTTGCAGATAATATGATTCTGTATATAGAAAATCTAAAAGGCTGTTAGAGTTCAGTCAAGTTGCAGGATACAGAATCAACTTACGGAAATCATTTACATTCCTATACACTAAGAATGAAACATCTGAAAAAGAAATAAAGAAAACTACCCCATTCACAATAGCATCAAAAACAATAAAATATTAGGAATAAATTTAACCAAGGATGTGAAAGTCCTGTACACTGAACTAGAAGACTTTGCTGAAAGAAATAAAAGAAATGGAAAGACAAACAAATGGAAAGACATCTTCTGTTCATGGATCAGAAGAATTTATATTGTTAAAATGTCCTTCTTGAGGAAAAAAGAACAAAGCCAGAGTTATCACACTTCCTGACTTCAAACTATACTACAAAGCTTCAGGAAGAAAAACAGTACGTTACTGCATAGACAGACAAAAATAGACACATAGACCAATAGAACAGAATAGAAGGCACAGAAGTGAACCCCTGCTTATACAGTCAAAAAAAATATTCAACAAGGAAGCCAAGAACACACAATGGGGAAAGGACAGTCCTGTCAACAAGTGAGGTGGGGAAAACTGGATGAGAACATGCAATGAAATTAGACCCCTATCTTACACCAGTCACAAAAATTCACTCAAATAGATTAAAGAATGAAGCAGAAGGACCTGGTACTATAAAACTCCTAGAAGTAAATGTAGGGAAGAAGTTCCTTAACACTGGTTTTGGCAATGATTCCTTGAATATGACACCAGCAGCACCAAAGACAAAAGTGAAAATGAACAAATAGGGCTCCAGGAAACTTAAAACCTTCTGCACAGCAAAAGGAACCATTAACAAGATGAAAAAGCACTCTACAGAATGGAAGAAAATTTTTGCAAGCCATACTTTGGATAAGGAGTTAATACTGAAAATATATAAAGAACTCATACAACTCAAAATCAAAAACAATCTGACTGAAAGATGGGTAGAACGAGACCTTTCTCCAAAGAACACATCCCAACGGCCAACAGACACATGAAAAGATGCTCCACATCACTCATCATCAGGGAAATGCAAATCAAAACCACAATGAGATACCACCTCACACCTGTCAGAAGGCCTATTATCAAGAAGACAAGAGATAAAAATTGCTGGCAAGGGTCTGGAGAAAAGGGAACTCTTTCACACTGCTGGTGCGTGTGTACGTTGATTCAACCACAATGGAAAACAATATGAAGCATTCTCAAAAATTAAAAATAGACCCAACAATGATCCAGTGTGATTCCATTTCTGGGTATACACACAAAGGAAATAAAAACAGGATTTTGAAGAGAGATATGCACTCCTATGTTTACTGCAGCATTGTTCACAATAGCCAATAAGTGCCTATCAACAAATTAATGGATAAAAACAAATACAATGAAATATTATACAGCCATGAGAAAAGAGGACATCCTGCCATTTGCAACAACATGGTGGACCTTGTGGAAATTATGCTAAGTGAAGTAAGTCAGCCGGAGAAAGACAAATACTGTAGGACCTCACTTATATGTGTAATCTAAAAAAAGCCAAACTCACAAAAACAGAGAGCAAAATGGTGGTTACCAGGGGTTGGGGAGTGGAGGGGACAGGGCAGATGTTGCCTAAGGGTACAAATTTATAATGAATAGTGAGCACGGACAACAATATTGTATTATAATCAACAAACTTGCTAGGAACCTAGAACTTAATTATTCTACTGACTAAAAAGACAGAAAAATTATGTAACAGGATAGAAGTGCTAATTGCTGCAATCATATTATGATATATAATGTATTAAGATACATAAATGTATCAACATGTACACCTTAAATTTACACAATGTTATATGTCAAATATATTTCAATTAAAAAAATGGATCAGGGTCAAGATCTGGGTAAGTCTATAGGGTGAATATCAAAGCAAGGCTGTGCATCAGGTCACAGTCGAGAACAGGATAAGGGCCTATGTCAGTTAAGGATTTGAATAAGGTTCAGGGTTGAAGTCAGGGTTAAGTGAAGTTTCATGATCAGTATGTGGGTGGATCAGGATCGTGAGGGTCAGGAACATGATCAAGTCCAGCAGAGGTTCAGTTAGATCTCTGTTAGTGGAAGGGTCAAGGTCAGTGTTAGGGTGAGAATCGAGAAGAGGGTGAGGGTCAAATTCACATGAAGTCCAGGGTCGGGGTCAGTGCCAGAGTGAAGGTCGGAAGGGTCAGGGCCAGGTTAAGGTTGAGTTTTGTCAGCAAGGTGTGAGGGTGTCTCAGGGCCTGAATGAAAATCAGTCCCATCAATCCAGGGTTGTTGAGTGTTAGAATCAGGGCCAAGACCAGGGTTAAGAGTAGGCTCAGATCTGTGTGAGGGACAGAGTCTGGGTGACAGTTGGGTTTTGGGGTGAAGGTCAGAGTCCGGTTTATCAATAAGGTAAGATCAGGGCGAGGGTCAAATTTAGATGACTCTGAGTTTTATGGTCAAGGTCATGATAAGAGTCTGGGTGAGGATTACGGTCAGAGTCAAAGCAAGCCTCAGGGTTAGAGTTAGGATAAAGTCAAGTCAGGGTCGTGATAAGGGTCAGATAGCATTTGGATATTTTCAGAGTGAAGTTCTGACTGAAAATCAGGGTTATGTGAGGGATGTAGTCAACATCAGTGTCAGAGTCAGATATGATCAGGGGAGGGTCCGGGTGAGACCCTCAGGTAAGAGTGAGGTTGAGTGAAGGTCAAGTTGCGGGTAGGATTAGGGAGAGATTACTGTTAGATTGAGGGTAAAGCTTAGGGTAGAATCAGAGTCAGGGTAATAAGTCAAGGTCAGGGTTGGAATTAGGGTGTGTGAGGTTGAGGTTCAGGGTTAAGTGTAACAGGGTCATAGTCAAGGTGAGGGTCAAGGTCAGTGTCACAGTGAAGTTGGTCAGCAATCCCTTCCCCACCACCCAGCACCACATGCAGCTCTTGCAGATGCCACCTCCTGAAACGCTCTCCTGCACTGAGCTCACCTGCTTGGGAGTCCTCAGTGCTGCCTAACCCTCCCTGCCGACCTCCACGGGGATACAAGTGTCATGAAGCCAGGGATCTTGGAACAGAATGTTTTGTCCATTGATGGATTCCAAGCACTCAGAAGAATCTGTGGCCTACAGTAGGTGCTCAACTGAAAGCTTATTTAATAAGCAACGAGTATCCATTAAGATATTTCTGGAGGGGAAAAGTACATCTAGAAATAAACTGTTCACAGTAGTTCTCTCTATGGAAGAATTACAAGAAACTTTCATGGTTGACTTGACACATGTCCATACTGTTTAAAATTTAAAAAAAATAATAATGTTATTTTATAATGACCAAAAATGGATTCTTCCACTTTGAGAAAAAACAAAGAACTCCAGGTAAAGTTCCTGGTAAAGTGACAAGAGACTCATTGCACTGTAGCTATTACCCAAGCCTCAAACAACTGGCAGCCTTTTGGGGAGCCTTGGAGCATCCTTGAAGAAACCCTATTATAGTTCTCTTCTCTAAGGAGGAAAGACAAACCAAGAGGCAAGACAACACGAAGGTCTATTTATTCAACAGCAGCTTTGAAAAGGAATCCTTGAGACAGTGAGGGGATGTATTTCCCCATTTCTACTTCACTTCTTTCCCATATGGTTCTGTCCTTCACAGGCTAGAGCCTGATGCAGAAAAGGTGACTGTCTTAGATGTACGTATACATGACCTTGGAGGGCACAGTCTGGAGGTGTAGACGGACGGGACATTTGTAAAAGTGGGACAGTAGAGTCTCACTGTAGCCCACCAGGAAGTAGAACTTGTGTGCAGGCAGCTGCCTCAGGACCAGGGCACGGATCTCCAACTGGTTAGCCCGGTGCTTTAGGATCGGCTGGTTGGCCAGACACCCTGGGAAGGTGCCCAGCATGAACTTTCAGAGGAAAACATCCTCCACCGTTCACTTGGGAGAAGCCACATGCTTCTCCCATCCAGGTTACCTGAAAGGAGAAGGGCACCTCGAAGACTCAGCAGAAAATCCAGAGGTAACATCCAAGAGTACTGGGCACTCAATTCCACCCCCACCCTGGCTTCTTCTCTCTTCTACAAGTGGAATAAAAATAATAAGTTCAAAAATAATAAGTTCACTTTAAAGTTCAAAGTACATTCTTTCATTACATTCGCAAACAAATCCTGTGAAGTAAGTATTATTGGTTATCCTGGTTTTGCAAAAGGGAAGACTGAGGCCTTAGCAGGGCACAAAACTCAGATGATCCTTTCCTGTCTAGACCTTTCCCACTCTTTCTGGATGTTTACAGAAGCACTGGCCATCCCTTAGCCCAGAGAGATGAGGCCACCAGCTACTTCTGAGACTGGGGACATGAGCTCTATAACCAGCCAGGGCCATGGCCTCAACCAGTGGATTCTCAGTGTAGGTCCTGAGACTCTTACACCTCGTACAGTATGCCTGAAGAGCCTCCACACCCGGGCGCCTGGGTGGCTCAGTTGGTTAAGCGACTGCATTTGGCTCAGGTCATGATCCTGGAGTCCCAGGATCGAGCCCCACATCGGGCTCCCTGCTCGGCGGGGAGTCTGCTTCTCCTTCTCACCCTCCCCCCTCTCACGCTTTCTCTTCATTCTCTCTCTCTCAAATAAATAAGTAAAAATCTTAAAAAAAAAAAAAAAAAGAGTCTCAGGTACCTGGGTGGCTCAGTTGGTTAAATGACTGCCTTTGGCTTGGATCATGATCCCAGAGTCCTGGGATCAAGTCCCGCATCAGGCTCCCTGCTCAGCAGAGAGTCTGCTTCTCCCTCTGACCCTACCCCCTCTTGTGCTCTCTCTCTCAAATAAAATAAAATCTTTTCCCCAGACCTCCACACCCATCTTCAGACCTCCACATCCATCCCCAGACCTTAGAACCAGAACCTGAAAAGGGTGGGGGACAGGAATCTGTATTTTAAGTCTCTAGACAGATGGATCTCAAAACACCCAAGTTGAGAAGCCTCATACTGAACAAAACACAGCTGATTCTCCTTAGTTTCCAGTAGTTATGTGCCAGAAGGAAGCTTACCTAACATGCATATTTTCTCCCCAATGTACGTCGCACCTTCTTATGCTTCACACTTCACCATTAGGGCTATTTTAAGCAAGATAAATCACTGACAAAAAGCACAAAACTGTAAATATGGGGCAATAATGCATCTTGAAAAGAACATTTGTTTACAGAATGAGCGGAAACAAGAAAGCAGTGCCCTCAGTGAGGAAGGTGTGCGCGGGGTGCCTGCTCTGCCCACGTCCCACAGTACTTCGGAAAGGGTTCTGAGCAGGAGAAATCTGCATGCCCGACCCAGTGAACCCCCACTTACAGCTGCCACCTGGCCACAAAACCTGAGCCTGACACACCCTGGCACACCCCTCAACTCAGTGCCCTGGGAAGCTCACCAAAGCTATGGGTGATTGGGCCTGCCATGCCCCTAGGCCCAAACCCTAACCCTGGCTGGCTTCTGAGGGGTCTGTCTCTAGAGTCTAGGCTCCAAAGCCCCAGGGATTGGGGAAACCTGAGCAACAACAGAGGACTCAGCCTCCCACCCACAAGGAAACTGTGCCATTTGGAACTCCGGGAAGGATTCAGAGCAGGAAAATCTACATGCCCATCCCACTGAACCCCCACTTTGAGCGGCCCCCTTGTCACAAGCCCAGAGCTTGACACTCACCCTGACCCATGCCTTCAAATCAGACCCCCAGGGAAGCTCCCCACGGTGCTGGCAGATCGGGCCTGCAATGCCCCTAGGCCCTCACCTTAACCCTACCTTTCTTCTGAGTGGTCTGTCCCCAGAGGCATAGCTAGTATTGGGACACCTGAGCCATACCAGAGGACTCAGCCTTCCACAAAGAAGGAACCGTATCATTAGGAACTGCAGAAAGGATTCAGAAAAGGAGAAATATGAAGGCCCTCCTGAGCCCATCACACCGAACCCTCAATTTCATTGGCCCTCTGGACACTAGTCCTGAGCCTGACACTCTCCCTAACCCATGCCCTCAACTCAGCGCTCCTGGAGGCTTGCCACACAATCAGCAGATTGTAACTGCCATACCCCTAGGCCCTAAAACTAACCCTAGGTTCGATTCTGAGAGTTCTGTCCCCAGAGGTCTGGCTCCCAAGAACCTCAACAGATCACATCTTCCATGCTCCTGGCCCTCTCCATAACCCTAGCTCAAGACATGTGTGTAAACATGAACACACCTTTCTATGAAGACGACTAACAAGCGACCAACAGACACCCGAAAAAGTGCTCAACATCACTATCCATCAGGGAAATACATTCAAAACCACAATGAGATACCACCTCACACCAGTTAAAATGTCTAAAATTAACAAGTCAGTGAACAACAAATGTTGGTGAGGATGCATAGAAAGGGGAACCCTCTTACACTGGGAATGAAATCTCGTACAGCCAGTCTGTAAAATGGTATCAAGTTTCTTCAAGAAGTTTAAAAAAGCTCCACTATGACCCAGCAATTGCACTACTGGGTATTTACCCCCAAAATATAGATTAAGTGAAAAGTAGTGGCTCCTACCCCCCACTGTTCATAGCAGCAATATCCACTATAGCCAAACTATGGAAAGAGTCCAGATGTCCACGGACAGATGAATGGATAAGAAGATGTGGTGTATATTCTTCAGCCATCAGAAAGGACGGTGTGGCACCACCACCACCCTCCTCTCCCCATGCAGCTGCTAGGAATCACAGTCACAGACCCTGGTCAGTTTTCATGGAAACCAAGCAGTGGTTCCCACCGCACACTGCCCCTCTGGTGGCGAGCCAGTGCGACCCTCCTGCCTGGCCAGAGACTGCTGTCTTCCTGTCTCCACACAACACAACAGACAGGAGGCCAAGGCAGTGCAGCTTCCCACCACTGGAGGCAGTGCTGAGCGGCAGTGTGAGCAAAGGCAGAAGCGATGAACTGCAGCCTCCCGCCACTGGAGGCAGTGCTGAGCGGCAGTGGGCCACAGAACAGGAAGCCATGACAGTGCAGCTTGCTGCCCCTGGAAGTTGTGGTGAGCTGCAGTTGGAGAGGCGCAGGAAAGTGTAACAGTGTGGCTTGTTCCTCAGGAGGCAGTGGTGAGCTGTAGTCTCTGTTCCCCCAGGCACAGGTGTGGCGGTAACAACCCCCTGAGCCGTCCACCAACTCAGCAATGTGCCCTGTGTCTCAGGGGTTGGTGGTCAAGGGCTGTCAGGATTGTGTAGGAGGGTCTTCCAGGTGGAGGAATGGAGGCTGCAGTAACCAGACCCCACTCAAGCTGCATGAGGAACAGATGAGTTGAGGGTTTATTCGAAGAATAATTTCGCTTTTCCAAAAGAGACAATGTCATTGGTCTACACTAGAATGAAGATAATTACTACTTAAGAAACAGTATGTGTTTCCCCTTCTCCCAGAAACTGAAGCAGGTGTGCAGACTATAGGTCGGAGGTGCCTTCTCATCCCCACCTGACAGCACCTCTCTGCTCGCACTGTGCTCCACGAGACCCGATGTTTTGAACACCAGCATCTGAGTCAATGATGCAACTTGTCACAGGACGTCAGCGTTCAGAGGAAGCAGCAGGTACAATTGGCGCAATGTCACATCCAGGTCAGGACTGGAGGTTAAACCTCTCATTAACCCAAAACCTCCTGGGCTTTCCTCTTTTCTCTAGTTGAGCCACAAAGTAAAACTTAAGTAGCTGTCAGCATTCTGGATTTGGTGCAAGAGTTACTTAATTTCCCTGCAGGTAGAACACTGCAGGGGATCCCATTTTCTCTGTTCCTTTATGGCTTAGGAATGTATTCTGAACATCTCTTTCCTAGGAAATCACTTGTATTAGGGAAGATGAGATTTACTCTGTGTGTGTTTTTAACATATCATTTGTTCCTTCATCTAGCAGTGTTTATTCAACTGGGCCTAGGATATGGTTGAGTGGCCAGCATCTAGAGTTAGGTGGCTTTTGTCGTCAGATACAGACTTGGATGATGTCTTGTCATTTGTCAAAGGTGATGTTTCATAATTTATTAGTCTTTTCATTCAAAGAGTTACAATGAGGGCAGAGGGAAGATTCAAAATGATTCAAAGTAGACTTTTACCATTTAAAAGTTTAGCTTGACTTTCTAGTTGGATGAAATGTA
Source organism: Phoca vitulina (assembly GCF_004348235.1). Taxonomy (NCBI): domain Eukaryota; kingdom Metazoa; phylum Chordata; class Mammalia; order Carnivora; family Phocidae; genus Phoca; species Phoca vitulina. The sequence continues at coordinate 25,369 of NW_022589807.1, forward strand.
TCATCTAGATATTTTGACATGCCATATTTTCTCTGTATTCTTCTTTTGTGGGGAAGTCAGAAGGGGAGTCTTTGAGAATTATCCTGGATAGAGGCATGCTGGTGGCTTCAAGGGGCTTGGCGTCAGAAGCACTGGGGTGAATTCTGGAACTGCTTGCCTGACACTGGGTGAGTCAGGTCATCCTACAGAATTTCCATTGTGTCCTTATGAAATTGCTGGCAGATAATGTTCTGCTTAAAGTGGAACCCTCCCGCTCTGTTGGTGGGAATGCAGGCTGGTGCAGCACTCTGGAAAATAGTATGGAGGTTCCTCCAAAAGCTAAAGATTGAAGAACCCTATGATCCAGCAATTGCACTCCTAGGTATTTACCCAAAGGATACAAAAATGCAGATTCGAAGGGTGCAAGCACCATGATATTTATAGCAGCATTATCAACAATAGCCAAACTATGGAGAGAGTCCCAAAGTCCATGCACTGATGAATGGATAAAGAGGATGTGGGAGATATATATACAATGGAATAAGAATGAAATCTTACCATTGGCAAGGATGTGGATGGATCTAGAGTGGATTAAGCTAACCAAAATTAGTAAGGAAAGAGAAATACCCTACGACTTCACTCATATGTGGAATTTCAGAAAGAAAACATGAACATAGTGGGGGGGGTGGGGGAAGAGAGAGGCAAATGAGGAAACAGACTCAGCCTTAGAGCTCAACCAAGGCACAAGTGGAGAGCTGGCAGATCACTTTCTTCTGTGCCACCAGCCTCACCCAACACACACAACCACATCATCTGTCCCTGTCACTCCAATTCAGATTCCTCAGAGTTGCCAGGCTGAGATGTTTCTTCGTGCTCCTTTCTTTGCATGTGTGTGAAGTTGCAAACCTTAGATGATGAAAATGACAGGTCATCAGAACATCTGTTACTCTTTCATTTCCTGCTCTTCTTTATTTTTTTAACTGAATTTATTTTTATTTATTTTTATTATGTTAATCACCATACATTACATCATTAGTTTTTGATGTAGTGTTCCATGATTCATTGTTTACATATAACACCCAGTGCTCCATGCAGAACATGCCCTCTTTAATACCCATCACCAGGCTAACTTATTCCCCCACCCCCCTCCCCTCTAGAACCCTCAGTTTGTTTTTCAGAGTCCATAGTCTCTCATGGTTTGTCTCCCCCTCCGATTTCCCCCCTTCATTCTTCCCCTCCTGCTATCTTCTTCTTCTTTTTTTTTTTAACATGTAATGTATTATTTGTTTCAGAGGTACGGGTCTGTGATTCAACAGTCTTGCACAATTCACAGCGCTCACCATAGCACATACCCTCCCCAATGTCTATCACCCAGCCTCCCCATCGCTCCCACCCGCCACCACTCCAGCAACCCTCAGTTTGTTTCCCGAGATTAAGAATTCCTCATATCAGTGAGGTCATATGATACATGTCTTTCTCTGATTGACTTATTTCACTCAGCATAATACCCTCCAGTTCCATCCACGTCATTGCGAATGGCAAGATTTCATTCCTTTTGATGGCTGCATAATATTCCATTGTATATATATACCACCTCTTCTTTATCCATTCAACTGTCAATGGACATCTTGGCTCTTTCCACAGTTTGGCTATTGTGGACATTGCTGCTATAAACATTGGGGTGCACATACCCCTTCGGATCCCTACATTTGTATCTTTGGGGTAAATACGCAGTAGTGCAATTGCTGGGTCATAGGGTAGCTCTATTTTCAACTTTTTGAGGAACCTCCATACTGTTTTCCAGAGTGGCTGCACCAGCTTGCATTCCCACCAACAGTGTAGGAGGGTTCCCCTTTCTCCACATCCCCACCAACATCTGTCATTTCCTGACTTGTTAATTTTAGCCATTCTGACTGGTGTGAGGTGATATCTCATTGAGGTTTTGATTTGGATTTCCCTGATGCCGAGAGATGTTGAGCACTTTTTCATGTGTCTGTTGGCCATTTGGATTTCTTCTTTGGAAAAATGTCTGTTCATGTCTTCTGCCCATTTCTTGATTGGATCATTTGTTCTTTGGGTGTTGAGTTTGATAAGTTCTTTATAGATTTTAGATACTAGCCCTTTATCAGATATGTCATTTGCAAATATCTTCTCCCATTCTGTCAGTTGTCTTTTGGTTTTGTTGACTGTTTCTTTTGCTGTGCAAAAGCTTTTTATCTTGATGAATTCCCAATAGTTCAATTTTGCCCTTGCTTCCCTTGCCTTTGGCGATGTTTCTAGGAAGAAGTTGCTGCGGCTGAGGTCGAAGAGGTTGCTGCCTGTGTTCTCCTTTAGGATTTTGATGGACTCCTGTCTCACACTGAGGTCTTTCAACCATTTTGAGTTTATTTTTGTATGTGGTGTAAGGAAATAGTCCAGTTTCATTCTTCTGCATATGGCTGTCCAATTTTCCCAACACCATTTGTTGAAGAGACTGTCTTTTTTCCATTGGACATTCTTTCCTGCTTTGTGGAAGATTAGTTGACCATAGAGTTGAGGGTCCATTTCTGGGGTCTCTAATCTGTTCCATTGATCTATGTGTCTGTTTTTATGCCAGTATCATACTGTCTTGATGATGACAGCTTTGTAATAGAGCTTGAAGTCCAGAATTGTGATGCCGCCAGCTTTGCTTTTCTTTTTCAACATTCCTCTGGCTATGCGGGGTCTTTTCTGGTTCCATACAACTTTTAGGATTATTTGTTCCATTTCTTTGAAAAAAGTGGATGGTATTTTGATGGGGATTGCATTGAATGTGTATATTGCTCTAGGTAGCATTGACATCTTCACAATATTTGTTCTTCCAATCCATGAGCATGGAACGTTTTTCCATTTCTTTGTGTCTTCCTCAGTTTCTTTCATGCGTATTTTATAGTTTTCTGAGTACAGATTCTTTGCCTCTTTGGTTGGATTTATTCCTAGGTATCGTATGGTTTTGGGTGCAATTGTAAATGGGATTGACTCCTTAATTTCTCTTTCTTCTGTCTTGTTGTTGGTGTATAGGAATGCCACTGATTTCTGTGCATTGATTTTTATATCCTGCCACTTTACTGAATTCCTGTATGAGTTCTAGCAGTTTTGGGGTGGGGTCTTTTGGGTTTTCCACATAAAGTATCATATCATCTGCAAAGAGTGAGAGTTTGACTTTTTCTTTGCTGATTTGGATGCCTTTTATTTTTTTGTTGTCTGATTGCTGCTAGGACTTCTAATACTACGTTGAATAGCAGTGGTGATAGTGGACATCCCTGCCGTGTTCCTGACCTTAGTGGGAAAGCTCTCAGTTTTTCTCCATTGAGGATGATATTCGCTGTGGGTTTTTCATAGATGGCTTTTATGATATTGAGGTATGTACCCTCTATCCCTATAGTGTGAAGAGTTTGGATCAAGAAGGGATGCTGTACTTTGTCAAATGCTTTTTCTGCATCTGTTGAGAGGATCATGTGGTTCTTGTTCTTTCTTTTATTAATGTATTGTATCACATTGATTGATTTGCGGATGTTGAACCAACCTTGCAGCCCAGGGATAAATCCCACTTGGTCGTGGTGAATAATCCTGTTAATGTACTGTTGGGTCCTATTGGCTAGTATTTTGGTGAGAATTTTTGCCTCCATGTTCATCAAGGATATTGGTCTGTAATTCTCCTTTTTGATGGGGTCTTTGTCTGGTTTGGGGATAAAGGTAATGGTGGCCTCATAAAACGAGTTTGGAAGTTTCTGTGCTCTGACTATATCATGCCAGTCCTTTCTGGCCTGCCAGGTCTCTGTGGATAGGTCTGTTGCCAATCTAATGTTTCTACCATTGTAGGTTACATATCTCTTCTCCTGAGCTGCTTTCAGGATTTTCTCTTTGTCTCTGAGACTCATAAGTTTTACTATTAGATGTCGGGGTGTTGACCTATTTTTATTGATTTTGAGAGGGGTTCTCTGTGCCTCCTGGATTTTGATGCCTGTTTCCTTCCCCAAATTAGGGAAGTTCTCTGCTATAATTTGCTCCAATATACCTTCTGCCCCCCTCTCTCTTTCTTCTTCTTCTGGGATCCCAATTATTCTAATGTTGTTTCATCTTATGGTATCATTTACCTCTTGAATTCTGCCCTCGTGATCTAGTAGTTGTTTCTCTCTCTTTTTCTCAGCTTCTTTATTTTCCATCATTTGGTCTTCTATATCACTAATTCTCTCTTCCACCTCATTTATCCTAGCAGTTAGAGCCTCCATTTTTTTTTTTTTTTTTTAAGATTTTATTTATTTATTTGACAGAGAGAGACACAGTGAGAGAGGGAACACAAGCAGGGGGAGTGGGAGAGGGAGAAGCAGACTTCCCGCTGAGCAGGGAGCCCGAAACGGGGCTCGATCCCAGGACCCTGGGATCATGACCTGAGCCGAAAGCAGACGCTTAACGACTGAGCCACCCAGGCGCCCAGAGCCTCCATTTTTTATTGCACCTCATGAATAGCCTTTTTGATTTCGACTTGGTTAGATTTTAGTTCTCTTATTTCTCCAGAAAGGGTTTCTCTAATAACTTCCATGCTTTTTTCAAGCCCAGCTAGTATCTTTAAAATCATCATTCTGAACTCTAGTTCCGACATCTTACTAATGTCCGTATGGATTAGGTCCCTGGCAGTCGGTACTGCCTCTTGTTCTTTTTGTTGAGGTGATTTTTTCCATCTTGTCATTTTGTCCAGAGGAGAATAGATGAATGAGAGAACAAAATGCTAAAAGGGTAACAACATCCCCAGAAAATATCCACTAAACAAATCAGAAAAGACCTGAAACCAGGGGAAAAGAAAGGGAAAGAAAGAAAAAAGAAAAAAAAAAGATTAAAACAAACAAAAACAAAACAAAGAAAACAGAATATGATCAAATATGATCAGGCTGATGCATAGATCAGTGCCACACACTAGATTTTGGGCATATTTTGGTCTGTTAGAAGAAAGTGCCTCCCAAAATTTTAAAGAAAAAAAAACTTATATATGTACAAAAATAAGGGTTAATATGATGAAGGGATGGAATATGACTGTAAAGATGAAAATTATAAAAGATTTTATAAAAGGAATTGATAAGATAAGAAGTTGGTTGAAAAAAGAAAGAAAAGGATTTAAAAAAAAAAGGGGGAGAGAATGTGTTCAGGCAAGAGACTAGAACAAAGCCATACACTAGAGATTTAGGGTATATTTTGATCTGCTAGAAGAAGCTGTATCCCAAAATTTTAAAGAGAGAACATATATATATATATATATATATATATATATACACCAAAAATAAGGGTAACTACTATAAAGGGATAGAATATGACTCTAAAAATCTGACTCTTGCTCCTCCCCCCTGCTCTTATTTCAAAAAAAAAAAAAAGATTTTTTTTTAAAAGGGGGATTGATAAGATGTTGGTTGAAAAAGGGAAAAAAAAAAAGTTAAAAAAAATTACCTTTGAAAGACTAAAGAATCATGGTAAAAAAGCCATGAATTCTATGTGCAGTATTCCCCTAGCGCTGGAGTTCTGCCGTTATCATTGATCGGTAAACTTGGTCTTGGCTGGCTGTTCTTGCTGATCTTCTGGGGGAGGGACCTGTTGCCGTGGTTCCCAAATGTCTTTGCCGGAGGCAGAATTGCCCCGCCCTTACCAGGTCTGGGCTAAGTAATCTGCTCGGGTTTGCTCTCGGGAGCTTTTGTTCCCTGCAAGCTTTCCATACAGCTTTGGAGGCCGAGAGTGAAAATGGCGGCCTCCCAATCTCCACCCCAGAGGAGCCAAGAACTCAGGACCCCACTCCTCAGTGAGCCCCCAGAGAAAAGCAGTCAGTCACTCCCGTCTCCCCGGTCTCCGGCCGCACTCCGTGCTCACCCGGCCTGTGACCGAGCATTTCTATCTCTGGCACCCGGCCCTGTGTGGAGTCTCCAAACCTAGCAGATCCCTGCAGCGCATTCCCGCGCCACTCCTCCCGGGGGAGGAAGGGGACTCTCCCTGGATCTGCCACTTGTTGGGTCCCTGCTGGAAGAGCAGTGGCCCAACTGTGCCACAGATCACGGTTTATGGCAACCACGAGCTGTGAGCCCACTCCTCGGCTCTGTCTCTGCAGCTGGCTTCCCCGCTCCAATACCTGGGAGCTCTGCCGCACTCAGGCACCCCCGGTCTTCCTGTGACCCCAAGGGTCCTGAGACCACACTGTCCCAGGGAGGGTTCCACCCCCTGCTTAGCCACTGGAGCGCTGTTCCTCAGCAGAGCAGACTTTTAAAAGTTCTGATTTTGTGCTCCGCTGCTCTATCACTTGCCAGAAGCGGCGGATGGAGGCCCCCTCCCCCGCCATCTATCCTCCCCAATATTGCCTCAGATTCACTTCTCCGCAAGTCCTACCTTCCAGAAAGTGGTCGCTTTTCTGTTCAGAGAGTTGTTGCTATTCTTTTCTTCGATCTCCTGTTGAGTTCGTAGGTGTTCAGAATGGTTGGATCCCTATCCAGCTATATTCCTGGGACCAGAAGAAATCCAGGTCTCCTACTCCTCTGCCATCTTGCTCCTCCCCCCTGCTCTTATTTCAATCAGTGAAGTGAATCGGACCTGCTAGTGGAAGGGGCTATCTGTGTGTTTTTATTTCCTCTTTTAATTAAACAATGGGAAAACAATCTTCTGAAATAGTAAAAGAATTCTTGTGGGTGTTCATGTTTTTCTCTCCCGTGAACCACATTCCAATATTAGAGATTATGTTTTAAAGTAAAACACAGACTCAGAGCGGTGACAGGGTACGGTGCCCTTTTGAGAGGGACACATGGAGATGGAGTGTAGGTTCCTTAGGAGCTCAGGGAGTGGCTCATTGTGTTCCCAAAGGAAATCGAGGCCCCTGTTAGCCTTCCCCAAGGGGGCTGCTTACCTGGTGGCCCATCCTGGGCTCTGGAAGCTTGACCCAGTGAGTCACTTGCGACTTGAACTGGGGAATTTAAGAAGAAAACAGAATGAATGCTGGAGGGTGCCTGTATCCTTTGTACGTGGACAACTCCATATAGCAAAGGAACCCATCACCCATGAGGCGTGTCGGGATCCCTGAGGATGTGGGCTTTGCTTCATGGGCTGAGGTTGTGTATTCATCCTTATCTGGACCACAGACATGTTGTCTGGCTATGGAGATCCAGACCCTTATGTGACCATGTCATTTTTATTACTGTTATTTTAGGAAAGCAATATAGACATTGACTTCGAGAGAGAAATATCAATACAAAAAACACAACATATACATTATATATAATAAAATATAATGATTTATATACATGATATATGATTTATATATATGTAATGATTTATATAATATATATAATGATTGAACTTGTGGTATCTCTCATTAGTATGGTAATGTAGAGCTGCCCATATGAGAAAGACCAAGAAATTATATTTTGATGGAAGTGTGCTGTGTACACGTAGTGTTTTATTCTATCATTTGCCTTACTTCTCTGAAGGGAAAATGGAGCGGTGACTGGTCCGACATGGGAGACAAGTGAATTGAAAGAGCAGTGTTGATGCCGACACGGTGCTCAGTGCCCAGTGAGGAAGGTTTGAAGCTCGGACTTGGAAGCATTGGTGTTCAGCGAGGATGTTGTCCGAGTTTCCAGCACGTCGAGTCACTTGGCTGGTGTGTCTAATCGGGCAGTTCCTGCCTTTCTAAGGGCAGCTTGGAAGTGGCTTGAAACCCTAGGGCATTTGTGGAGTGGTCTGGATGGGACACCTGTGTCGGCCAGTGTAGACACCCCCCAGGGAATTCCAGAGCTGACGATGAGCACATCTGTGAGGCTGGAGTTTGCTTCTCTGTGAGAAGCATTGATCTGGAGTGGAAAGAAGTCGCTGGGTCTTATGACTCCCTGTGTGAGCAGGTCTCAGCCTGGCAGCGTAGTCGGATCAGATAGCTGGGGGGTTGTGACGCCGTGGTGGTGGACCGTCGCTCATGATGGGCAGGCCAGCTTGCTCCGGGGACAGGGACTGGGCTCTCCTCCCTGGCCAGCCCTCCTGCTGCAGATGTGATAAGAGAGTTGCTTCCTGTTTGGTTCTCCAGCCCTCGGCTCAGCAGGGTGGTTGGTGGGAAGCGGCCCACACGCAGCATTATTGATTCTTGCCCAGTGTGCCCCCTGCTTCCTCAGAGGAGGCACAGCAGATGTCCTCTGCCTGGTGTCTGTGAGTTCAGCCAGCAGAAGCACTTCTTCCAGAGCCACACACCTGAGAAACCCTCTCTGCACATTCCTGTGCTGTGTGCAAGAGGTCACTTTTCATTTGGAACTGAAATCTCAGCTCCTGCTGTTAGGTTCCGAGGCCACACAGGACACCAGTCTCCATGAAGGTCTAGTTCCAAGTGAAACCTGATGTGTGAGACTGAGGCCGAACCTGGGCGGCCTGCTGACCCAGCTGCAGGCTCCTTCCTGAAAACTGTGCAGCAAAGCCTGGTTTGTGATGACGTCACAGGAAAGAGGGACAGGTGCAGCACTCTGCTTGACCACAGGAGGATTCCGGACGTCAATCCCAGGTGGTTGGTGCAGGGAGGAGAGATGTCTGTTTCCCAGGACCTTGGTGACAGGGAGATTTGGATCCTGGGGTGCATATCTGCTCAGCTTTCTCGGATGAGCACCTTGGACAAGGAGAGGAAGTGTGTGTGCTCACCTGTAATCGAGGAAGGTGTCTGGTTTCAGGTTTCAATTGCAGGTGGATTCCTCATGTGGCTCATTTTCCTGATGGAGTTTAGGGTGCAGTAGTTGGACCCCCTGGACCTGGGCATCCTGGCTGTGCAAGAGCCCTGGGGCACCTTTTCCCCCGGGCTTTGGACCAGGAAGTCAGAGGGAGTCAGTGGTGAAACCATCAGTGTAGGCCTCTGTTTCTGCCCTGCCGAGATGGACTGGTGACTGTGATAACTGCTGTGGAAATACAGAGCAGGAGACAGGGCTGGGGTGCCGAAGGGGAGGTGGGGGTGGTGCTTGCTATTCACGTAGGGGCCAGGTGGGACTTCACTAGGGACGTGATACTTGAGTCAAGATCTAAAGAAGGTGAGTGATTGGGCACCTGGGTGGCTCAGTCGTTAAGCGTCTGCCTTCGGCTCAGGTCATGATCCCAGGGTCCTGGGATCGAGTCCCACATCAGGTTCCCTGCTCGGCGGGAGGCCTGCTTCTCCCTCTCCCACTCCCACTGCTTGTGTTCCTGCTCTCATTATCTCTGTCTCTGTCAAATAAATAAATAAATGGAAGGAAGGAAGGAAGGAAGGAGGGAGGGAGAGAGGGGGGAGGGAGGAAGGAAGGAAGGAAAGAAAGAAAGAAAGAAAGTGATATCACATCAAGAGCATTCTAAATGGAAGAGAAAGAATGTGCAAAGGCCCTGGGGCAGGAGCATACCAGGTATGTCCAGGAGCAGCATAAGGGCCTGTGGCCACAGGAGACAGCTTAGGACATGACCTCAGGGAGGTGACAGGGGAGACAGAAAGCCATGGCAGGGCTGTGACCCCATGGGACCCTGTTTCACTGGGCCTTCCTGACTACAGTGTTGAGAACAGATGACAGAGATTGAGGATGCACAAGGGAGGTCCATGATGAAGCTTTTCCAGGAACTCAGGCAAGAGATGGGCTCCAGTGTGGACCAGACAGGTGGCCTTGGAATGAGTGGTCAGTCCTATTCTGGGTACGTTTTGAAAATGGGGCTCACCGAATTTTCTGATGCGTTAGGTATTGGGCATGAGAGAAAGGAGGAATTGGGGTAACTCCCAGCTGTGGTTGATTGTCCTGAGCGAGGGGAAGGAGGTTTCTGGGGGTAGGAGGTCGTCTGTGTTCCCCATGCTGAGGAAGGTGCCTTTCACGGTGGATCTGCTGATGTTTGTGTCCGGGAGAACATTTAACATCTACTCCCTTAGCAACTTTCAAGTACAAGTGTCCCCCAGTTTTTAAAAGTTCACGGTAAGAAACTTGGCTTTTTTTTTTTTTTTTATGTTATGTTAGTCACCATACAGTACATTATTGGTTTTTGATGTGGTGATCCACGATCCATTGTTTTCGTGTAACACCCAGTGCTCCATGCAGTACATGCCCTCCTTAATACCCATCACTGGGCTAACCAATCCCCCCTCCCCCCTCCCCTCTAAAACCCTGTTTGTTTCTCAGAGTCCATAGTCTCTCATGGTTCATCTCTCCCTCCAATTCCCCCCCCCATTTTTCCCTTCCTTCTCCTCATGTCCTCCATGCTATTCCTTATGTTCCACAAATAAGTGAAACCATATGATAATTGGCTTTCTCTGCTTGACTTATTTCACTTAGCATAATCTCCTCCAGCCCCATCCATGTTGATGTAAAAGTTGGGTATTCATCCTTTCTGATGGCTGAGTAATATTCCATTGTATATATGGACCACATCTTCTTTATCCATTCATCTGTTGAAGGGCATCTCGGCTCTTTCCACAGTTTGGCTATTGCGGACATTGCTGCTATGAACATTGGGGTGCATATGGCCCTTTTCACTACATCTGTGTCTTTGGGGTAAATACCCAGGAGTGCAACTGCTGGGTCATAGGGTAGCTCTATTTTTAAATTTTTGAGGAACCTCCACACTGTTTTCCAAAGTGGCTGTGCCAACTTGCATTCCCACCAACAGTGTGAGAGGGTTCCCCTTTCTCCACAACCTCTCCAACATTTGTTGTTTCTTTCCCTGTCCATTTTTGCCATTCTAACTGGTGTAAGGTGGTATCTCAATGTAGTTTTGATTTGGATTTCCCTGATGGCTAATGATGATGAACATTTTTTCATGTGTCTGTTAGCCGTTTGTATGTCTTCTTCAGAGAAGTGTCTTTTCATATCTTCTGCCCACTTTTTGACTTGATTATTTGTTTTTTGGGTGTTGAGTTTGAGAAGTTCTTTGTAGATCTTGGATACCAGCCCTTTATCTGTAGTGTCATTTGCAAATATCTTCTCCCATTCTGTGGGTTGCTTCTTTGTTTTGTTGACTGTTTCCTTTGCTGTGCAGAAGCTTTTTATCTTGATGAAGTCCCAAAAGTTCATTTTTGCTTTTGTTTCAGTAGCTTTTGGAGATGTATCTTGCAAGAAGTTGCTGTGGGCAATGTCAAAGAGGTTACTGCCTATGTTCTTCTCTAGGATTTTGATGGATTCCTGTCTCACATTGAGGTCTTTCATCCACTTTGAGTTTATCTTTGTGAATGGTGTTAGAGAACGGTCGAGTTTCATTCTTCTGCATGTGGCTGTCCAGTTTTCCCAGCACCATTTATTGAAGAGACTGTCTTTTTTCCATTGCATGTTTTTTCCTGCTTTGTCAAAGATTATTTGACCATAGAGTTGAGGGTCCATATCTGGGTTCTCTATTCTGTTCCATTGGTCTATATGTCTGTTTTTGTGGCAGTACCATGCTGTCTTGGTGATCACAGCTTTGTAATATAGCTTGAAATCGGGCAACGTGATGCCCCCAGCTTTGTTTTTCTTTTTCAACATTTCCTTGGCGATTTGGGGTCTTTTCTGATTCCATATAAATTTTAGGATTGTTTGTTCCAGCACTTTGAAAAATGTCATTGGAATTTTGATTGGGATGGTACTGAAGGTATAGATTGCTCTGGGTAACATAGACATTTTAACAATGTTTATTTCCGATCCATGAGCATGGAATATTTTTCCATCTTTTTGTGTCTTCCATTTCTTTCATGAGTGTTTTGTAGTTCCTAGAGTATAGATCCTTTACCTCTTTGGTTAGGTTTATTCCGAGGTATCTTATGGTTTTTGGTGCTATTGTAAATGGAATCGTTTCTCTAATTTCTCTTTCTACAGTTGTATTGTTAGTGTATAAGAAAGCAACTGATTTCTGTGCATTGATTTTGTATCCTGCCACATTACTGAATTGCTGGATGAGTTCTAGTAATTTGGGGGTGGAGTCTTTTGGGTTTTCCACATAAAGTATCATGTCGTCTGTGAAAAGAGAGAGTTTGACTTCTTCTTTGCCAATTTGAATACCTTTTATTTCTTTTTGTTGTCTGACTGCTGTTGCTAGGACTTCTAGTACTATGTTGAACAGTAGTGGCGAGAGTGGGCATCCTTGACGTGTTCCTGATCTTAAGGGAAAGGCTCTCAGCTTTTCCCATTGAGGATGATATTCACTGTGGGTTTTTCATAGATGGATTTTATGAACTTGAGGAATGTTCCCTCTATCCCTATACTCTGAAGAGTTTTAATCAGGAAAGGATGTTGTATTTTGTCACATGCTTTTTCTGCATCAATTGAGAGGACCATATGGTTCTTCTCCCTCCTCTTATTAATGTGTTCTATCACGTTGATTGATTTGCGAATGTTGAACCACCCTTGCATCCCGGGGATAAATCCCACTTGGTCGTGGTGGATGATCCTTTTAATGTATTGTTGGATCCTTTTAGCTAGGATTTTGTTGAGGATTTTGGAATCCATATTCATCAGGGATATCGGTCTGAAATTCTCCTTTTTGATGGGGTCTTTGCCTGGTTTGGGGATTAAGGTAATGCTGGCCTCATAGAATGAGTTTGGAAGTTTGGAAGCATCCCGAGAATGAGTACACTGCATGCCCATCCAAGCGAACCCCCACTTTCATCGGCACCTTGGCCGTGACCCATGAGCTTGCCACTCACACTCATGAATGCCCTTAAGCCAAACCACCCGAACCTCGCCACAGCGCCAGCAGTACAGGACTTCATGTCCCAGGCTCTGAGCGTCACCCTAGGGAGTCTTCTGAGGGGTCTGTCCCCAGAGCCCTGGCTCCAAACCCCAGGGATTTGGGACACCTGAGCAATACCAGAGGACTCAGCCTGTCACTCAAAAGCAAAACACGCCATTTGGAACTCTGGTAGGCATTCACACCAGGAGAACTGTGCGTGTCCATCCCGAGGAAGCCCCAAGTTCAATGTACCCTGGCCGCAATCCCTGAGCCTGACACTGCCCCTGACCCACGGCCTCAACCAAGAGCCCGGGAAGCTCATCAGAGCTCCAGGAGGTAAGGCCTGTCATGCCTCTAACCCTAACTCCAAGTTGGGTTCTGAGCGGTCTGTCCCCAGAGCCTGGCTCCATTGCCCCAAGGATTCGGGAGCCCTGAGCAATATCAAGGGACTCAGGCTGCCACCCAAAAGGAAACCCCGCCATTTGGAAGTCCGGAAGGCATTCAGAGCAGGAGAACTGTGAATGCCCATCCCAGTGAACACACACTTTCTGCGCCCTCTGGTGGCAAACCCTGAGCCTGACACTCAAGCTGACCCACCCCCTCAAGACAAACCCCCGGTAAGCTGGCCGCAGTGCCGGCAGATCGGGTCTGCCATGCCCCTAGGCCCTGACCCTAAGCCTCGCTTTGCTTCTGAGGGCTCTTTTCGGAGAGGCCTGGCTCTAAAGCCACAGGGATTGGGGGTCATGAGCTATACCAGAGGATCAGCCTGCCCCCCAAAAGGAAACTGCGCCATTTGGATTTCTGGAAAGCTTTCAGAGTACGAGAGCTCTGCGTGCCCATCCCTGCGAAACCCCACTTTCAACGGACCCTGCCTGCACACCCTGATCCTGACACTCACCCTGACCCACGCCCTCAACTCAGACCCCCCTGAGGCTTGGCACAGCTTGGTAATGTCAGAGCTGAAATGACCCTAGCCTGTAAGCTTATCCCTAGGTTGGCTTCTGAGGTTCTGTCCCCAGAAGCCTGGATGCAAAACTCTGGGGAATTGGTACACATGTACAAGACCAGAGGACTCAGCCTGCCACTAAAAAGGAAAATGCGCCATTTGGAACTCGGGAAAGCATTCAGAGCAGGAGAAATGTGCACGTCCATCCCAGCGAAACCGCACATTCAGCCGCCCCCTGGTGGCAAACCCTGAGCCTAACAGTCATCCTGACCCACGGCTTCCACTCAGACCTCAGGTAAGCTCACACAGCATGGGCAGATCCGTGCCGAAATGACCCTAGGCCCTCACCCTAACCCTAGGTTGACTTCTGGGGTCTGTCCCCAGAAGCCTCGCTCCCAAGCCTCCGTGGTGGGGACAACTGAGCAAGACCAGAAGACTCAGCCTATCACCCAGAAAGAAAACACACCATTTGGAACTCGGGAAAGCATTCAGAGCATGAGTACACTGCATGCCCATCCCAGCGAACCCCCACATTAAACGGCTCCCTGTCTGCATACCCTGAGTCTGACTTGCACCCTGATCCATGTACTCAACTCACACCCCCAGGAAGCTGGCCACAGCACCGGCAGATCTGGCCTGCCCTGCCCCTAGGCCCTAACCCTAACCCTAGGTTGGCTCCTGAGTGGTTTCTTCCCAGAGTGCTTTCTTCCAGAGCGAGTCCCCAGGGATTGGGGACACCTGAGCAATACCAGAGGACTCAGCCTGCCACCCAGAAAGAAACCCTGCCATTTGGAACTCTGGAAAGGATTCAGAGCAGAACTCTGCATGCCCATCCGAGCAAACCCACACTTTCAGTGGTCCCCTGGCCGAAAAGAAGAGGCTGACACTCATGCTGACCCACGCCCTCAACTCACACCCCCGGGAACCTCGACACAGCACTGGCAGATCAGGCCTCCCATGCCCCTATGCCCTAACCCTCACCCTAGGTTGGCTTTTGAGGGCTCTTTCCCCAGAGGCCTGGCTCTAAAGACCCAGGATTCGGGGACACCTGTGCAATACCAGGGGACTCAGCCTGCCACCCAGACAGAAAAGGCACCATTTGGAACTCCGCAAAGCATTCAGAGCAGGAGAAATGTGCATGCCCATCCAAGTGAAACCCCACATTGAGCGGCCCCCTGGTGGCAAACCCTGAGCCTAATACTCATCCCAACTCACGCCCTCCACTCAGACCCCAGGGAAGCTCGCACAGCATGGGCAGGTCCGGGTCAAAATGACCCTAGGCCCTCACCCTAACCCTAGGTTGACTTCTGCGGGGTCTGTCCCCAGAAGCCTGGCTCCAAAGCCACTGAGGTGGGGACACCTGAGCAAGATCAGAAGACTCATCCTGTCACCCAGAAGGAAAACACGCCATTTGGAACTCGGGAGAGCATTCAGAGCATGAGTACACTGCATGTCCATCCAAGCAAACCCCCACATTCGTCAGCCCCTTGGCCGCAAATCATGAACTTGCCACTCACCCTGATGAACGCCCTTAAGTCAAACCACCCGTAACTCTGCCACAGCGCAGGCAGTTCGGGCGTGCCATGTCCCCAGGCCCTAACTGTAACCCTTGGGAGGCTTCTGAGGGGTCTGTCTCCAGAGGCCTGGCTCCAAAGCCCCAGGGATTTGGGACACCTGACCAATACCAGAGGACTCAGCCTGCCACTAATTAGGAAAATGCGCCATTTGGAACTACAGAAAGCATTCAGCAGACTCCCCACTGAGTAGGGAGCCCAGGGCAGGTCTCGATCCCAGGACCTCGGGATCATGACCTGAGCCAAAGGCAGACGCTTAACCGACTGAGCCACCCAGGTGCCCCAACTTGTTGCATTTCTGTGTACTGATTACAAACCTTCACAAAGAGAAAATAAGAAAGCAATGCCATTTACAATTGCATCAAGGAAAAAAAATCTAGGAATAAAAGTAACCACGAATGAGAAAGACCTGGTACACTGAACACATGGTGGAAAAGGAAGGAATAACACGTGTATGTTGAGGGGGGATGTATGAGTCAAAGAAACGGAGGATGACACAAATAAATGGAAGCATATGCCATGCTCATTAACCGAAGAGTTAATAATGTTAACATGTCTATTGCAACCAAAGCAATCTACAGATGTGATGAAATCCCTCTCTGAATTCTAATGGCATTATTCAAAGAAATAGAAGTCAGTCCTAAAATTCGTATGGAATCACAAAAGACACCAAATACCCAGAGCAATCGGGAGAAAGAAGAAGAGAGCAGGAGTCACCACACTCCCGGATTTCAAGCTAGATTACAAAGCTGTAGTCATCAAAACAGTATGGTACTGGCCTAGAAACAGACACACAGGTCAATGGAACAGAATAGAAAGCTCAGAAAATGATAATCATAGCACTTTTGGCAAAGTTTATTCATTAGAGTCAGTACATTAAAGGTATATTTAAACTTTGCTCTGATATAATTATTATTAAGTCTGAATGGGAATTAATATTTATGTCCTGTTTCAACAGCTGATTCCAATAAATGCATTTCTTTAAACTTGTTTTATATAAATATATATTATTAAATAAGGATGATTTAGAATCCACA
The DNA here is from genome assembly GCF_004348235.1 of Phoca vitulina. Lineage (NCBI taxonomy): Eukaryota > Metazoa > Chordata > Mammalia > Carnivora > Phocidae > Phoca > Phoca vitulina. The sequence goes on from NW_022589807.1 coordinate 41,565, forward strand.
TTTTTAAGAAATATTAAAATCACTTTAATAACCCTATCATGGAAAAGGAAATAGAGATACCAATCATCACATCTGATAGGATTACAAAAGACAATCAGACACAATCCCTTATCTGATGGAAGAATACAACATTTATTGAGTAGTTCTGCCCAAATGTTAAACCTGTTGAAAGCTATAGATCCAGCTACTCATTTACAAAAACACAGATGTCAGAGAAATGTCCTAACAAATAGTATGAACATGTAATCAATAAAGTCCACACTGCATATATTCCAAAAGGAAAAATATTTTCCCAAAAAATAAACTGTAACACAAAAAAAAATGGAGGAGGAGGAGGAAGCTGAGAAACTAACCCACACATATATGGTCTTAACTTACGACACAGGAGCAGAATATATACAATGGGAAAAAGACTGTCTCTTCTATGAACAGTACTGGGAAAACTGGACACTAAATGCAGAAGAATGTAACTGGATCACTTTCTTACAGCACACACAAAAATTTTAAATGGATGAATGACATGAATATAAGACCTGAATCCATAAACCACTGAGAAGGAAACACAGGTAGTAAGTTACACAACATGGGTTTGGGGAAAGAGTCTTTTAGATCGGACACCAAAAGCAAAGGCAACAAATGCAAAAATAAACAAGTGGACGACATCAAACTGAAATCTTCTGCATGGCAAAAGAAACCATCAAAACTTAAAAGGCAACCTACCCAATGAGAAAAAAAAATCTGCAAATCATATGTGTAAGAAGAGGCTAATATCCAAAATACACAAAACACTCCTACAAATCAAAACAAACAAAAAAAGCTGTATAAAAGAATGGGGAGAATATATGAATACTTTCCAAAGATGGCACCCAGGTGGCCAACAGACACAGAAAAAGTTGTTCAACGTCACTAATGGTCGTCAGGGAAACCTAAGTCAAACCCGCAATCCGCTATCATCTCACAACTGTAGGGACGGCAATCGTCCCAGAGACAGACACCAGGTATGGTCGAGGGTGTGTAGACAAGGGGACCCTGTGCACTGTTGGTGGGAATGTAAATTCGTGCAGCCACTGTGACAAACAGTATGGAAGTTCCTGGAAAAAATGAATACAACTACCACATGACCCAGGAATTGCTCTAATGAGTGGATTTATTTGGAGAACACAAAAACACTACCTCAAAAAGTTAGATGCACTGCCATGTTCACTGCAGCATTATTCACAGTAACCAGACATAGAAACAGAGACCTTGGGGGCTTATGCTAAGTAACTCAGACACAGAAAGACAAATACCAGATGCTCATGGACATTCCACGTGGAAAAAAAAAGTACTGAACGCATAGATACTGAGAACAGATTGGTGGTTGCCAGATTCGGGGATGGAGGGAGACAGGGGAAGGTGGTCAAAGACACAATGTTTGAGTGATAAATGCGTAAGTCACGGAACGTTCTGTGCAGCACGGAGACTAAGCTCACCCTGCAGTATGGGGTACAGGTTCCCCCGCTATTTGAAAGTACAGTGTTCCTAGGAAACCTTTCACAGCAGAAATGGTGTAAACCAAGGGAGGAATTACCATTATTTACACAGAAAAAATAGTGAGCGTGCTCAAACTCCAAAAATGACTTCTCTTTGGCTTTTCCTAGGCCTCAGGACACAACTTCCTAAGGGATGCCCAAAATAAATGGAGATAAAGCACAGCACATGCTCACAGACACAATTCAAAGTGCTGGGGGCTGGACGCAGAGAGCGGTTCCCAGGAAGGAGCTGGTTGGGGCGCAGGCCGCCTCTGCAGTGGGTCCCCGCAACACAGATGCTGAACGCGATGCTCACTTTTCGAATTTTTACATAAGAGGGAAATCCTCTTCAGGTTTCTTCCTGTTACTGAAGCCGGGTAATGACGTAGATCTTTCAAAAAAAAGCCAAGTGTCTTACCTTCAACTTTTAAAAAGTGGGGGATACACGTACTTGAAAGTTGCTGAGAGAGTAGATGTTAAATATTCTCCCGGACACACACATCAGCAGATCCACCGTGAAAGGCACCTTCCTCAGCATGGGGAACACAGACTACCTCTTACCCCCAGAAACCTCCTCCTTCCCCTTCCTCAGGACACCCAAGTAGAGCTGGGAGTTACCCCAATTCCTCCTTTCTCCCATTCCCAATATCTAACCCATTGGCAAATTCTGTGAGCTCCATCTTCAATACATACCCAGAATAGGACTGACCCCTCCTTCCAAGGCCACTTGTCTGGTCCACACCAGAGCCCTTCTCTTGCCTGAGTTCCTGGAAAAGCTTCACCGTGGACCCCCCTTGCCCATCCTCAACCCTCTGTCATCTGTTCTCAACATTGTAGCCAGGATGGCCCAGTGAAACAGGGTCCCATGGGGTCACAGCCCTGCCATGGCTTTCTGTCTCCCTCTGTCACCTCCCTGAGGTCTGTCCTAAGCTGTCTCCTGTGACCACAGGGCCTTCTTGCTGCTCCTGGACATACCTGGTATGCTCCTGCCCCGGGGCCTTTGCACATACTTTCCCTTCCGTTTATAGTGTGCTTGACTTGATATCACTCACCTTCTTTAGATCTTGACTCAAGGATCACCTTCCTAGTGAAGTCCCACCTGGCCCTTATGTGAATAGCAAGCACCACCCCCACCTCACTTTCAGTACCCCAGCCCTGTCTCCTGCTCTGTATTTCCATAGCAGCTATCACAGTCACCAGTCCATCTCGGCGGGCAGAAACAGAGGCCTACACTGATGGTTTCACCACTGACTACCTCCAATTTCCTGGTCCAAAACCCCAGGGAAAAGGTGCCCCAGGGCTCTTGCACAGCCAGGATACCCAGGACCAGGGGGTCCACCTACTGCACCCTGAACTCCATCAGGAAAATGAGCCACACGAGGAATCCACCTGCACATGAAACCTGAAACCAGACACCCTCCTCAATTACAGGTGAGCACACACACTTCCTCTCCTTGTCTGAGATTTTCATCTGAGAAAGCTGATCAGAGACCCATCCCAGGATCCAAATCTCCCTCTGGCCAAGGTCCTGGGAAACAGACATCTCTCCTCCTTGCACCAACCACCTGTGATTGACGTCCAGAATCCTCCTGTGGTCAAGCAGAGTGTCTACACTGGCCCACACAGCTGTCCCATCCAGACCACTCCACAAATGCCCTAGGGTCTCAAGCCACTTCCAAGCTGCCCTTAGAAAGGCAGGAACTGCCCGATTAGGCACACCAGCCAAGTGACTCCATGTGCTGGAAACTCGGACAACATCCTCGCTGAACACCAACGCTTCCAAGTCTGACCTTCAAACCTTCGCTCACTGGGCACTGAGCACCATGTCAACATCAATACTGCTCTTTCAATTCACTTGTCTCCCATTCCTTAAAGTTGGAAACCAAGCTCCGTCACCGCTCCATTTTCCCTTCAGAGAAATAAGGCAAATGATAGAATAAAACACTACGTGTGCACAGCACACTTCTATCAAATGCAATTCCTTGGTCTTTCTCATACGGGCAGCCCTACATTACCCATACTAATGAGAGATACCATAAGTTCAATCATTATATATATATTTGACCTTGTGTTTTTCCTTTTGATATTTGTATCTGGAAGTCAAGGTCTATACTGCTTTCTTAAAATAATAATATTAATAATGATGTGGTCACATAAGGGTCTGGATCTCCATAGCCACACACCCTGGCTCTGGTCCAGATAAGGATGAAGACACAACCTTAGCCCAGGAAGCGAGGCCCACACCCTCAGGGATCCTGACTCGCCTCACGGGTGATGGGTTCCTTTGCTGAATGCAGTTGTCCGAGTACAAAGGATGCAGGCACCCTCCAGGATTCCTTCTGTTTTCTTCATAAATTCCCCAGCTCAAGTCGCAAATGACTCACTGGGTCAAGCTTCCAGAGCCCACGATGAGCCACCAGGTAAGCAGCCCCCTTGGAGAAGGCTAACAGGGGTTCAGTTTCCTTTGGGAGCACGATGAGCCACTCCCCGAGCTCCTAAAGAACCTACACGCCTTCGCCATGTGTCCCTCTCACAAAGGGCACTGCACCCTGTTACAGCTCTGAAGCTGTTTTACTTTAAAACATAATTTCTAAATTCGGAATGTGGTTCATAGAAGAGAAAAACATGAAAACCCACAAAGGATTCTTTTAATATTTCAGAAGATTGTTTTCCCATTGTTTAATTAAAAGAGGAAATAAAAACACACAGATAGCCCCTTCCACTAGCAGGTATGATTCTCTTTGGTGATTGAAAGAAGAGCAGGAAATAAAAGAGTAACAGATGTTCTGACGACCCGTCATTTCCATGATCAAAGTTTTGAAACTTCACACACAAAGAAAGAAGCTCAAACAAACGTCTCAGTCTGGCAACTCCGAGACATCTGACCTGGAGTGACAGGGACAGACGATGAGGTGGTGTGTGTTGGGTGAGGCTGGTGGCACAGAAGAAGGTGCTCGGCCAGCTCTCACCTGGCCCTCACCTGTCCTCAGCCAGGAACCCGCTCACGGCCCTCACCTGTCACAGCTCTCACACGGGAGACCCACAGCCACCCCTGGAGCCCGCCCTGCCCACACCCTCCTGCAGAATGCGCTCAGCTCTCCTCCAGGACCCCTGTCAGCTTTACCCAGACCTGGAACTCCCCCATCTGCTGCAGAGCTCCAGGACTCCCCCTCTTCTTCCAAAATGACACTGGCCCAAGGCTTTCATGAGAGAGGTAGAAGGCTACCTAAGGAATGGTTCACACCTACTTTCCCCTTCTGTCTTATTTCTCTCCACTTACCTTCCTACCTGCGCAAACTGTAAGTAACATATCGATGGAACATGAACATGCTCTGAGATCTGAATCTTTCATTGTAGCCTTCTGAGGACTCCTTGTACAATAAAATACCATATCCTATGACAGGCAGTTTTAAAACTATTATTTACAGAATAATGCAGGCCAAATCACCTCATTTTTAGTTCCTCTTCATTAGACAGAAGACTTTCTGTGTAAAAAGCCTTTTCATAGATATTACCTTCCAATAATTTCATAAGGAGTCAATGGAAGCTCTGTGGGATAACCTGACTCAGCCAGGGTCAGGCAAGCAGTTCCAGAACTCAACCCAGGGCTCCTGACACCAAGCTGCTTGAAGCCACTGATGAGGGAAGAGAAGGCTGGCTGAAGACAAAGCATAAGCCAACACCCTGCAACCTCTCCCCACCTCCCACTCCTGGGTGGGACATGTGTGACATTCTTCCAGGACGCTCCCAACTATCTTAATGTTAATGACTTACTAGAGGGGTCAACAACCTTAACTTGGCAATGGCAAGGACTCTGGTATCCTGTGAGTCTTCTTTAACATACAAAAATCCTTTTGAAACCTCCCTTTTCCTCACCTTTCCCAACCCATAGTATATAATCAGCCACCCCTCACAACCCCGGTGCAGCAGCTCTTTCTGCCCATGGGTCCTGTCCCTGTGCTTTCATAAACCACCATTTTGCTCCAAAGACATTTCAAGAATTCTTTCTTAGTCATCAGCTCCGAACTCCACCCCACTGAACTCACTTATATTCTAAAACTTCATCATATGGCACCCAAACATGGGCCTTTGAGTCTTTACATCTGGACTCTGAGCTTTGGTGTAAAATTGGTGAGTCCTTTCTCTCTTCCTTTACTCTCATTTCCGGGGCTCTTCAAGGACTATGGTCTGGTCTTACTGGAACACTTTCATGCCGGTTGCTCAGACTGCAATCCTCTAGCCCGTGGCTACTCTATGGGGAGGAGAAAGCCTGCCTTTTTGCTGGAAGTTAGTACCTGGCCGGGATGGTAATAAGATCCAGAAACTTGATGCCCTCTCTTTATTCCTGTCCTTATACAAAGTTGTCTGTCTTGGGCACGGGACGGCCACCTACGTCACCAGGATGGCTGCCAATCTTAAGACTCCTGGGTGAGGTTTCCTCCTGATTGATCTAATGTGGTCCCTTCACATCCCTGGTCTAGCCACTTCTGGCTGCGAGACCTCCACTGGGAGCCAGCTGAAACCAGTACCTGATTGAACTAAAACCCAACCGGGGACCATTTCCTAGGGAAGTTGGCTGTAAAGACTACATGTGTTGGAATGTCACTTAGACCATGATGGGTTTCAATCTTTACTGTTTTCCGTCAATGTCCTCTAGTAACTATTAAAGCTACAAAATTTGGTACTTTCCCCTTGTAAAACTTTTCTAGTATTTTCCATGGGTTAAGTTGGCAGGGCAATAACACCACATTCAGGACAGGATAGTATGGCACGAGTGTTTCGGTCCATTCACCAGGCACCCATCGGCAGCCTAGGATGCGATGGGGAAGGGGAGGGATGCCGGCATCCCTCATACGGGCCTTTTACGGCAGGAATGCCTTCAGGGGAAGGCAGGATGGTGATCAATAGCAATTTTTGTTTGAGGGACGCCTCCGGTTGCTTTTGACGCCTGGAACCTCTGACATAGCCTGCGTGGGACACCACCCGGGAGTTGGGGAGATTTTGGTAATGGACCTTCTTTACTTTTCTGGGAGCATGGCCTTAGCAGGCTTCTTTGGTTCCCAAGGACTCTCCCTTGGGGTGCCTTTTAACCCACTAGAAACAATTCGGATTATAAAATTTAGGAAAGCACTAAGCTCCTGTAACACGGCATGGCCTCAGTGGGATCTATCGGTTAGATCTCCTCTGCAGGAAACAGGGCACATGGACCTAGGGTAACTTCATTGCTCGTACCTAGGCCTTCATTGTTCTACACCAGGACCCCAACCTAAGGGCCTTTTGCAGAATCTGATTGCCCGATGTGTCTGCTAGTAAACCCGCTTGTGACATATTGGATGATAATTATCTAAATAGGCCTCCTCCAACCAAACCCAGATTGCTGGAGAAAACAGGCCATTCCTAGCAAAGAGGACTCTGACTCTTTCTCTCTGTTCCTCCTAACAGATGTGGGGGCTTCTCCCTCACTCGTTTCCTGGGTTAATGGCTGTAACTGGAGCCAAATGTGGTTAGTCTCCCTCGGGAGGGGAACTTTAAGGAATATTCCCAAGCAGCTGCCCAAACTCCCTTTATTTCAGGGAAATTCCCTGTCTTCTCTGGCCCGACATGGACTGCCTAACCCCTCCGCCCTTGTTGGGGGGAGAACATGGCATCTGCACCTCTGTTGGAGCTGATGAGCTCTAAACCAGGAACCCTTTCTCTGCCTTCTGGCAGCACTTTGCCTCTTCTGTCTCCCCTCCCCCTTCCGTTTCCACACCACCTTGGGGGCGGCTTGCATGACTGGCTCCTGTACCATCCTCGGTGCCTCAGGCACCAGGGCTCCTCCCTTCACTGTCAAGGAGCACGAAGAGCAACCCCTGGACCTAACACCACCCACTCCAGATTTCCCCACCAGTGTCTCAGGTAAAAACTGACAATGGGGAGGATCCAGGTGGAACATAATTCAGTATTTGAATTAAGTTAACTTTGTTGGTTTAATTAAGATAGACATGTCTTTCAAGTTATCAGCACTAAATGTGAAATTTATTCTATCGAGGTTTACTGAAGGTCCAATAAGCTCACGTTATTTCTGTTGCAAGTTGTTAGCAAAAAGATGACTAAAATGATGGTTAATTGTCTGTCTCATCAAAGTTTTCATAGAAGGTAAGATAGCTTTCAAACTCTTTGGTAACCTGAAACTTTAAAGTTTGCTTGGATAATAAATGGGATTAATTCGTTGGACATCTAGGTCTTTTCCAAATAGGATAAAATGTTAAATCATTGATTACTGGACATAGGGTTGTACTTTTTCACTTCTTATTGCAAAGAAACTAAGGATATTTAAATCTGTTGGTAAACATGCTTTGTGCTTAACTGACAAATTTGCCGTCTAAAGAATTCTGGTATAACAGTTCACAATTGGTTCTACTTAGGCTTCACTGGAGACTAAGGTTTCTAAGAGTGCAAAATTCTGCTAAATGTAATTAAGACTGATGGGAAATCTTTGGAAAGGAATTTTAGGTGTGGTCAGGATGGACTAAGATTGAAATGAATGGATTTTAAAGGTACACGGGCATAAGACTGAAATTCTCTTCTGTTCAAAAGACAAGGTTTCTTGAATTGTTCATCTGCTCTGGATAAGAAAATGTAAACAAAGGTTTTTTTCTCATCTGTCCAGAAAACCAGTTTCTATATTTTGTCATCAGGTCTTCAATCACTTGGTTAAGACTTCTCAGTATTAAAGGAGCTAAGTTTTGCTAACAACTATAGAACCCTACATATTTGCCTTTCAAATCTCTTATTGTCACCTTGGTTAAATGAAAATAATTGTTTTGTAATGATCTGTAATCCTATTCAGGCATGTGCTATAACTTTCTTAGGTTTTAACAAACTTTCCAAGATTTAAATTGTAAATGAAGGGCCTTTTATTTGGTATGCTAAGTAACTCCAGAAGCCTTAGGTTACATTTGGGTAAATGCTATAACTCTTCTAGAGGTTATATGCAATTCCTAAAGTTTTAATGTTTTAATATAAGGTCATTATTACTCGATATTCTGGCTATTCTGGCTAGTATTATGTGTCACAGAAATGACCTGATTTCCTTGCCAGCTATACTGTAAACTCGCATCTCATCATATCTTTCACCATGTCTATTCTGAGTTGTATAATTGTTCTTATTCTCTTGCAAAATGAGTTTCATCTTCAAGGAGATTCACAAAAAGGACTTTCAGGACACACACAGGTATTCAATATCTTTAAAATCCTAAAACTAAAATGGGTAAGAATTTCCAGAACTAACTAAAGCTGCACTCAAACTAAGTAAGAAATAGTAACATGGGACTCAATGAATTAAAAAGATGATTATAGTTTTGTGACTCTTGCTTGAAACATTGCTGGTTCTCTAATGTTTACTCTTCCAGACTAAGGAGACTCTCTTAAGATATCAATGACTTACAGAAATGTGATAAAATACTCATTTGTAAACAAATTGAAGCATTTAACTTTTCTCTCTACCTGAACCCTCTAAAATTATAAAGGTCTCAGTATTCTTTCGTCCATGGCAATCATAGTCATTTGCATAAGTTCAATAAGAATCTGTTCTCCTTATAACAGGACACCTTTGGTAACATTGGTTATTTGACCAAGGCTTTGACTGGAATGTCGTATTTGAGAGAGACGTGCATAGACTCAGATATGACCAAACAGCTTTAAGGAACTAAGGTTGACTTTAACAGACCTGGAGCCATAAAGCCCCTTGACCTTGCTTACAGAGTTCCCAGCAGCCTCACCAGGTGAGTAGAGAATGTCACTTCCTGGCAGGTACAGGAACCTCAGGATACTTTGGGGATCTCCATGAAGAGGAATTCGCCCAAATCTACAGGTATTGCAGGCATGTCTGATGGCAAGTACTTGGCTTGGCTTCTGGCCAGGAGAGGCTACAGAAAGTTCAACCTAGAGATTCCTTATAAAAGTTCCAGCAAAGCAGATTCTAAAAAGATCTATATGATCAATCACTATTCTTGCTGAGCTTATGTAAATGATTAGGCCAAGTTTGTTAAAACTGGACTTGTTTTTCAAATAGTCCTGATTTGGCTATCTCTGGAAATGAGTATTTTAGAGAGAAAAATTATGTTTCAATAACCCACCTTTGCAGATCTTAAATCCTAGTTTTGAGTATCCTTAAATGTTTGCTTAAGTTAGACAGCTTGAGGTAAACTTCAGAGAAATTGCCACAACAGCTCATATAGACAATCTTTGTGCTTTTTATTCTGGGGGGTTATAACAGGACCCCATGGGCGTATGATTATTTGAACAACTGGAAAATGGGATCGATTCCCCAACAATTGTATAACTCCACTAGCACCTTGACCAATTCGTTGTGGTTGGGATGATGAAATCATTCCCTAAAAGCCAGAGCATATCCCACTCCATAGGGTTAACTATAGACTTGTGGAGATATCGGATGACCCCACTTTCTTTATGATTGCATTGGCTAATGTACCTGGGGATGCCCTTATATCTTGACAAGTCTTCTCCCACTTGCCAGTGATTCCTTGTAATTAGCATATTAATGCTTTACCTCAAACAGAAAGGACTTCTTAGTGGTTTTGTCTCTCATAGTCATATTTAGTCTAGAAGCCACCTCTATGGATGTACAATCGCAAACAAAGGCTTTAGCTAAGCATCCAACAGTGCTCCTGGTAAAAGGAGCCTCCAAGCTCACTTTGGGACAGTCCCTGACTGGAATGACTTCCACATCAGGTTCAGAAGGTCTTAGAGACCAAAGACCACCAATAGATGATGGGAAGCCGACTTATTAAACACCAGGCAATGCTTATAGATATGCCTGAAATAACACTTAAAACCTGTCAGACTTTAAACCCAGCTAGCCTTATGCCTGGATCTGACCACTGTACTTCTATAGAGCGCAACTGTTCAGAGGTTCTTGGGTTGACCAGATTTAAGATGCCCCTATTAAAATTGCGAAGGACAGCTGGTTTACTGATGACAATAGTTTCATGGAAAAAGGAGTAAGAAAAGCTGGGTATGCTATTGTCAGTCTAACTCAGACTGTTGAGGCCAGAGCTCTGTCAGGAAACACGTCTGCCCGCAAAGCAGATTTGATAGCACCAAACTCCTGGATTTCAAGCCCGATTACAAAGCTGTAGTCATCAAAACTGTATGGTACTGGCCTAGAAACAGACACACAGGTCAATGGAACAGAATAGAAAGCTCAGAAACTAACCCACACATGTATGGTGCTAACTGGCCACAAAGGAGCAGAAAATACACAGTGGGGAAAGGACTGTCTCTTCAGTGAACGGTACTGGAACACTGGACACTAAATGCAGAAGAATGGAACTGGATCACTTTCTTACAGCACACACAAAAATTTAAATGGATGAATGACTTGAACATAAGACCTGAATCCATAAACCGCCGAGAAGAAAACACAGGTAGTAAGTTTCTCAACTTCGGTTTGGGCAAAGAGTCTTTTCGATCAGACACCAAAAGCAAAGGCAACAAATGCAAAAATAAACAAGTGGACGACATCAAACTAAAATCTTCTGCACAGAAAAAGAAACCATCAAAAACTTAAAAGGCGACCTACCCAATGAGAAAAAATATCTGCAAATCATATGTGTGAGAAGAGGCTAATATCCAAAATACACAAAACACTCCTACAAATCAAAACAAAACAAAAAACCTGTATAAAAAACAGGGAGAATATGTGAATAGATTCTTTCCCAAGATGGCACACAGGTGGCCGACAGACACAGAAGAAGTTGTCCAACATCACTAATGGTCGTCAGGGAAACCTAAGTCAAACCCGCAATCCGCTATCATCTCACAACTGTAGGGACGGCAATCATCCCAGAGACAGACCCCAGGTGTGGTGTCAATTGAAAGTGCTGGGGGCTAGAGGCAGAGAGCGGTTCCCAGGAAGGAGCTGGGTGGGGTGCACGCCGCCTCTGCAGTGGCTCCCCGCAAAACAGATGCTGAACGCGATGCTCACTTTTCGACTTTTTACATAAGAGGGAAATCCTCTTCAGGTTTCTTCCTGTTACTGAAGCCAGGTAATAATGTAGATCTTTCAAAAAAAGCCAAGTGTCTTACCGTGAACTTTTAAAAAGTGGGGGATACTTGTACTTGAAAGTTGCTGAGGGAGGAGATGTTAAATGATCGCCTGGACACAAACATCAGCAGATCCACCATGAAAGGCACCTTCCTCAGCATGGGGAACATGGACTACCTCCTACTCCCAGAAACCTTCTCCTTCCCCTTCCTCAGGACAACCAACCACAGCTGGGAGTTACCCCAATTCCTCCTTTCTGCCACTCCCAATATCTAATCCATTGGCAAATCCTGTGAGCTCCATCTTCAAAACGTACTCAGAATAGGACTCACCACTCCTTCCAAGGCCACCTGTCTGGTCCACACTGGAGCCCATCTCTTGCCTAAGTTCCTGGAAAAGCTTCGTCATGGACCTCCCTTGCGCATCCTCAACCTCTGTCATCTGTTCTCAACACTGTAGTCAGGAAGGCCCAGTGAAACAGGGTCCCATGGGGTCACAGCCCTGCAATGGCTTTCTGTCTCCCCTGTCACCTCCCTGAGGTCATGTCCTAAGCTGTCTCCTGCGGCCACAGGGCCTTCTTGCTGCTCCTAGATATACCAGGTATGCTCCTGCCCTGGGGCCTTTGCACATTCTTTCTCTTCCGTTTAGAATGCTCTTGATGTGATATCACTTACCTTTGTTAGATCTTGACTCAAGGATCACCTTCCTAGTGAAGTCCCACCTGGGCCCTATGTGAATAGCAAGCACCACTCCTACCTCCCCTTAAGCACTCCAGCCCTGTCTCCTGCTCTGTATTTCCATAGCATTTATCACAGTCACCAGTCCATCTAGACAGGGGAGAAATGGAGGCCTACACTGATGATTTCACCACTGACTCCCTCTGATTTCCTGGTCCAAAGCCCTGGGGCTCCTTTTCCCTTGCACAGCCAGGATGCACAGGACCAGGGGGTCCAACTACTGCACCCTGAACTCCATCAGGAAAATGAGCCACACGAGGAATCCACCTGCAATTGAAACCTGAAACCAGACACCTTCCTCGATTACAGGTGAGCACACACACTTCCTCTCCTTGTCTGAGGTGCTCATCCGAGAAAGTTGAGCAGAGACCCACCCCAGGATCCAAATCTCCCTCTGGCCAAGGTCCTGGGAAACAGACATCTCTCCTCCCTGCACCAACCACCTGGGATTGACGTCCGGAATCCTCCTGTGGTCAAGCAGAGTGCTGCACCTGTCCCTCTTTCCTGTGACGTCATCACAAACCAGGTTTTGCTGCACAGTTTTCAGGAAGGAGCCTGCAGCTGGGTCAGCAGGCCGCCCAGGTTCGGCCTCAGTCTCACACATCAGGTTTCACTTGGAACTAGACCTTCATGGAGACTGGTGTCCTGTGTGGCCTCGGAACCTAACGGCAGGAGCTGAGATTTCAGTTCCAAATGAAAAGTGACCTCTTGCACACAGCACAGGAATGTGCAGAGAGGGTTTCTCAGGGGTGTGGCTCTGGAAGAAGTGCTTCTGCTGGCTGAACTCACAGACACCAGGCAGAGGACATCCGCTGTGCCTCCTCCGAGGAAGCAGGCGGCACACTGGGCAAGAATCGATAATGCTGCGTGTGGGCTACTTCCCACCAACCACCCTGCTGAGCCGAGGGCTGGAGAACCAAACAGGAAGCAACTCTTATCACATCTGCAGCAGGAGGGCTGGCCAGGTGGGGGGGAGACCCCAATCCCTGTCCCCGTAGCAAGCTGGCCTGCCCATCATGAGCGACGATCCACCACCACGGCGTCACAACCCCCCAGCTATCTGATCCGACTACCCTGCCAGGCTCAGACCTGCTCACACAGGGAGTCATAAGACCCAGCGACTTCTTTCCACTCCAGATCCATGCTTCTCATAGAGAAGCAAACTCCAGCCTCACAGATGTGCTCATCGTTACCTCTGGAATTCCCCGGGGGGTGTCTACACTGGCCCACACAGGTGTCCCATCCAGACCACTCCACAAATGCCCTAGGGTCTCAAGCCACTTCCAAGCTGCCCTTAGAAAGGCAGGAACTGCCCGATTAGGCACACCAGCCAAGTGACTCCATGTGCTGGAAACTCGGACAACATCCTCGCTGAACACCAATGCTTCCAAGTCCGAGCTTCAAACCTTCCCTCACTGGGCACTGAGCACCATGTCACCATCAACACTGCTCTTTCAACTCACTTGTCTCCCATTCCTTAAAGTCGGAAACCAAGCTCCAGTCATCGCTCTAGTTTCCCTTCAGAGAAATAAGGCAAATGATAGAATAAAACACTACGTGTGCACAGCACACTTCTATCAAAATATAACTCCTTGGTCTTTCTCATAAGTGCAGTCCTACGTTACCCATACTAATGAGAGAGGCCACGAGTTCAATCATTATATATATATATTTGACCTTGTGTTTTTCCTTTTGATATTTGTATCTGGAAGTCAAGGTCTATATTGCTTTCTTAAAATAATAATATTAATAATGACATGGTCACATAAGGGTCTGGATCTCCATAGCCACACACCCTGGCTCTGGTCCAGATAAGGATGAAGACACAACCTCAGCCCAGGAAGCAAAGCCCACACCCTCAGGGATCCCGACACGCTTCACGGGTGATGGGTTCCTTTGCTACATGGAGTTGTCCAAGTACAAAGGATGCAGGCACCCTCCAGGATTCCTTCTGTTTTCTTCATAAATTCCCCAGCTCAAGTCGCAAGTGACTCATGGGGTCAAGCTTCCAGAGCCCACGATGGGCCACCAGGTAAACAGCCCCCTCAGGAAAGGCTAACAGGGGGCTTGATTTCCTTTGGGAGCACGATGCGCCACTCCCCGAGCTCCTAAAGAACCTATACTCCTTCTCCATTTCTCCCCCTCAGAAAGGCCACCGCACCCTGTCACAGCTCTGAGGCTGTGTTTACTTTAAAACATACTTTCTAATATTGGAATGTGGTTCACATAAGAGAAAAACATGAACACCCACAAAGGATTCTTTTAATATTTCAGAAGATTGTTTTCCCATTGTTTAATTAAAACAGGAAATGAAAACACACAGATAGCCCCTTCCACTAGCAGGTATGATTCACTTTGGTGATTGAAAGAAGAGCAGGAAATAAAAGAGTAACAGATGTTCTGATGACCCGTCATTTCCATCATCTAAGTTTTCAAACTTCACACACATGCAAAGAAAGAAGCACAAACAAACATCTCAGCCTGGCTACTCTGAGGAGTCTGAACTGGAGTGACAGGGACGGACGATGAGGTGGTGTGTGTTGGGTGAGGCTGGTGGCACAGAAGAAGGTGCTCGGCCAGCTCTCCACCTGTGCCTCACCTGTCCTCAGCCAGGAACCCGCTCACGGCCCTCACCTGTCACAGCTCTCACACGGGAGACCCACAGCCACCCCTGGAGCCGGCCCTGCCCACACCCTCCTGCAGAATGCGCTCAGCTCTCCTCCGGGACCCCTGTCAGCTTTACCCAGACCTGGAACTCCCCCATCTGCTGCAGAGCTCCAGGACTCCCCCTCTTCTTCCAAAATGACACTGGCCCAAGGCTTTCATTAGAAAGGTGGAAGGCTACCTAAGGAATGGTTCACACCTACTTTCTTCTTCTGTCTTATTTCTCTCCACTTACCTTCCTACCTGTGCAAACTGTAAGTAACATATCAATGGAACACGAACATGCTCTGAGATCTAAATCTTTCATCGCAGCCTTCCGAGGACTAGTGTATCCTAAAACAGGGTGTTTTAAAACTATCATCTACAGAATAGTACAGGCAAAATCACTACATTTTTACCTCACTTTTCATGAAGCAGAACATTGTCTTTGTCTTTTCTTCTTTTACTTAAAGTCCAGTTAGTTAACATGCAGTGTAATATTCACTTCAGGTGTAGGATCTAGTGAATCCTCACCTGTATATAACACCCGGTGTTCATCCCAACAAATGCCCTCCCTAATACCCATCACCCATATAACCCTTCTCCCCACGCATCTGCCCTCCAGCAACCCTCAGTTTGTTCTCTAAGGTTGAGTCTGTTTCCTCGTTTGCCTCTCCCCCACCCCATGTTCATCTGTTTTCTTTCTGAAATTTGATATGAGTGAAATCATAGAGTATTTGTCTTTCTCTGACTTACTGATTTTGCTTAGCTTACTATACTCCAGATCCACCCACATCCTTGCAAATGGTAAGATTTAATTCTTTTTGAAGCTGGGTCATATTTCATCATATATATATGTACCCCACATCTTCTTTATCCATTCCTCAGTGCATGGACTTTGGGATTCTCTCCATAGTTTGGCTATTGTTGATAATGCTGCTATCAACATCACGGTACTTTACCCCTTCAAATCTGCATTTTTGTATCCTTTGGGTAAGTACCTAATAGTGCAATTGCTAGATCATATGGTTGTTCAATTTTTAACTTTTTGAGGAACCTCCACACTGTTTTCCAGAGTGGCTGCACCAGCCTGTATTCCCACCAACAGGATGGGAGTGTTCCCCTTTAAGCAGAACATTATCTGCCAGCAATTTCATAAGGAGGCAACAGAAACTCTGTGGGATGACCTGACTGACCCAGTGTCAGGCAAGCAGTTCCAAAATTCACCCCAGGGCTCCTGACGCCAAGCGCCTTGAAGCCACCAGCATGCCTCTATCCAAAAGAATTCCCAAAGACTCTCCTTCTGACTCCACCACCAAAGAAACTACAGAGAAAATATGGCACCTCAAAATATCTAGATGATACATTTAGTAAACTTGAAAGTCAAGCTCAACTTTAAAATGGTAAAAGGCTACTTTGAATAATTTTGAATTTTCCCTCTACCCTAATTGTAACTCTTTTGATGGAAAGACTAATCAATTATGAACATCACCTTTGATAAATGACAAGACATCATCCAAGTCTGTATCCGATGACAAAAAGCCACCTAACTCCACATATTGGACACTAAACCAATATCCTAGGCCCAGTTGAATAAACACTGTTAGATTAAGGAACAAATTAAATGTTAAAGAGGCACAAAGAGTAAATTTCATCTTCCCTTTCTAATAAGTTATTTCTAGGAAACAGATATTCAGAATACATTTTCTAAGCAATAAATGAACAGATAAAATGTTATACCCTGCAATGCTCTACCTGCAGGGAAATTAAGTAACTTCTTGCACCAAATCCAGAAGGCTGACAGCTACTTAAGTTTTACTCTGTGGTTCAACTAGAGAAAAGAGAAAAGCTCAGGAGGTTTGGGGTTAATGAGAAGTTTTACCTCCAATCCTGACATGAAGATGACATTGTGCCAAATGGACCTGCTGCTTTCTCTGAATGCTGACGTCCTGTGACAAGCTGCATCACTGACTCACATGCTGATGTTCAAAACTTCGGGTCTCCTGGAGCCAGAGCAGAGAAGTGCTGTCAGCTGGGGATAAGTAGGACCGCCGACCTATGGCCTGCACACCTGCTTCGGTTTCTGGGAGAAGGGGAAACACACACTTGTTTCTTAAGTAGTAATTATCTTCATTTTAAAGTAGACCAATGACTTTGTCTTTTTTGGAAAAGCAAAATTATTCTTCCAAATGAATGCCTCAACTCATCTGTTCCTCATGCAACTTGGGTGGGGTCTGGTTTACTCCAGCCTCCAGGCCCCCACCTGGAGGACCCTCCTGCACAATCCTGACAGCCCATTACCACTATCCCTGGGGGGACATAGGGCACAATGCTGAAGTTGGGGGATGGCTCTGGGGCTTGTTACCGCCACACCTGTGCCTGGGGGAGCAGGAACCTGGAGAACCCTCCTGCACGAATCTGACATCCCATTACCACCATCCCTGGGCGGGGGGGATTCGGGGCACAATGCTGAAGTTGGGGGACGGCTCTGGGGCTTGTTAGCGCCACACCTGTACCTGGGGGAACAGGGGACACCCTGCTGAACTTGGGGAGCCGCTCAAGGTCCATTACCTGCACTGTCTGTGCCAGGGGACGGGGGCACCGCACTGAAGTTGGGGACTGTGTGCGGTCCTTACGTGCACTCTTCCCGGGGAACACGGGAAACCCTGAAATGTCTGCAACCCATCCCACAAAAGTTCGGGTGAGCGGGCGCCCTGGAGTTCACGGGTCTAGGGGTACAGCCAGTTGACCAACATCGGCAGAAGAGACTTTCAAGGGAAAAAGAAAACTCATCTGAGTCGCCACGCCCTTCGAGGACCCCGCCTCCCACCCAGGGTGCACCCTATCCCCAGGACCCCCACACCGGCCCACAGAGTGTACTCACCCAGCCGGGAACTCCACAGGTCAACTCTCTCAGAGCGCCTCTTCACCTGCCCCGTCTCTGCATCCCGGGGCAGCGCCGGGTTCTCCCACAGAGAGGTAGCTCCACCCCCATGCGGTGATTGGTCGGGGAGGGTGGTGCCCCGAGCCCATTGGATGCTGCGCCTGCCTGTACTGGGCGACCCGCCCTTACATCCGCGCTTCCCTGCGACTGCAGGTGGTCCAGGAGGTCCCTCCTCACGCCAACACCTGGCTTGGCGGCGCAGGCATGGGTGGGGTCGTGGGCAGACCTCCCCCCCCCCCCCCCAAGACATCCGGACCCTGCCGCGGACGCCTCTAGCTGCAGACCACCCCCAGGGCCCTGCCCCTTCCCTTCCTGCACCAACCCCTGCCTGCAGGGCTGTTCCTGGCTCCCGGCAAGGTCAGCTGCGCTCGGACCTTCCGAGGCTTGGGCTTTAGGAAATGCAATGGTTTCCCACATTTCCAAGGCAATTTTAAGACCCAAAAAGTAATGCTCAAAGTGGGAAGAGCTTCACCTTCTGGTCTCACCCATGGAGTGAATAGTGCTTCTTGGACCTTCAAAGCATCCTTCTAGGATGAGCCCGTTTTTGCTGGAATATATATACACATGCTTGGTTCTTCAGGGAAGCTCCAGAATGAAGAACAGCCGCCCTTCTGTGCTGTTGGGAGTTGTGAACCAGCAACATTTATTTTTCACTTAAAAAGAAAACACATTGTTATTGTCGACACTGAATGAGCGAAACTTTTTAAATAGTTTAGAGAGAAAGGAAGAGAGTTTTATTCAAACCCAAGTCAGGACGGCGGCCTGGGAAACACAATCTTCACAAAGAAGGGAGTTCTCCGGGGGGAGGAACATTTGGGTCAGGTTTATATATTTGTTCTGTTTTGTTTTACATACAGAGTTATACATCATCATGAGGAAGAACATTCCAGAAAGTTACAGACTTCTTCTTATGTTTTCAATGTGTGCAAGTTGGTATGACTTTAACCTTTTGGGAGCCAAAGAGGTTCTTTCGTTTTTCTTATCTTTATGTTTGCAATGGCTTTTCTTAAGTTATCTTTTTGTTCTTGAAGCAGATGTACAATATGTGCTTGGGCCAGAAATAGAGCCTGTGTTTTGAGGTTTTGCCCAGTCATTTTGAGCTTGGTAAAATGTAGATGGACGTGCCATAGAACAGGGAGACCACTGTGATGTGGGACCCACATGTCCCAAACCTTTCCTCTGCCCTGCAGCTGACCTTCTTCTTAAGACAATCTGACTGTCGGAGAATGTCATTAATGCCACAGGTATGAGGAGAATGATTACAGTGACAAGATCTCTGACTCATAAACAGTGGTGCCAACACAGGCAAGCCTGAGCAGCCAGGGGACCTTACAAAAAAAGTGATCTAGTTTATTTCTCCCACAAAGTGGTACAAGGAAGATGAGCACTGTCTGCAATGAGGAGTTGGCAAAACCAAGGAACCAGGATGCAGAAGCCAGCAAGGCACAGAGATGGGGGTGCGTCATCACTGTGCAGTGCAGGGGCCTTCAAAGCATCATTGATGGCTGCGTAGCGGCCAAATGCCAGGACCCCCAAGAGAATGCATTCTGTGCCTCCCAGCCTTAGAGAGAGGAACAGCTGAGCTACACACCCACCAAAGGAGATAGACTTGTTGACTCCACTGAGCTGAGCCAGGAGCTGCGGGACAGTGCTGGTCGTGTAACACAGGCCCAGAAAGCTTAGATTGGAGAGGAAAAAGTACATGGAGTCTGAAGACGTGGGTCCAGTTGGGAAAATGCAATGACAGTGGTGTTTCCCAGCAGAGTGAACATATAGAAGATCAGAAGAACCACAAAGAGGACTAGCTCCAGTTGAGGCCGCTCAGAGAAACCCAGCAGGATAAACCCAGTGAAAGAGTGCCATTTTTCTGTTCCATCCTCTGTTAGCACATGTTTCCTGTCAAGACCAAGCATTTAGCTCCTTTCTCCTTTTTGCCACCATCCTGGTGTGTGTGGTTGACTGTTCCTCGCCATGTCTTCTCACAAGACTATCAGGATCAAGTGATTCCTGACCAAGAAACAAAAGCAGAATTGTCCCATTCCCCAGTGGATTTGGATGAAAAGTGGTAATAAAATCAGGCACAACTCCAAGAGGAGGCACTGGAGAACCAGGCTTAGTCTATAAGGCATCGCACATCATGAGATGACACACATAATTGGCACACATATTTAAGCTGCATGAAGATCACGTGTTCCTATCTTATCACTCTGTAAACATCCCTCCTACCTGGCCAATAGACATGTTTTATCAGGGAAATGATTTTTGTCTGTTACTGTGCCTCTACACCAGTAGGTTGGTTCAGTAATAAATGTGAGAACTTTTGGCTGAACAGCTGCTGTGTTCTGATTTGTGAAGTACTGAATTCCCCCTCATATCAGAGCTCACATATCACTGTCTCATAGAACTTTCTGCAGTGACAGAAATGTCCCTTGACAACCAAGTACTTAAAGTGTAGTTGGGGGTGCCTGGGTGGCTCAGTCGGTTAAGTGTTTGCCTTCAGCTCAGGTCATGATCTCGGGGTCCTGGCTCCTTGCTCAGCAGTTGTCTGCTTGTCCCTGTCCCTCTGCCCCTCCCCCCGGCTCATGCTCTCTGTCTCTCTCAAACAAAATCTTAAAAAAAAAAAAAAAACGAACATTTTGGGGCGACTGGGTGGCTCAGTCGTTAAGCGTCTGCCTTCGGCTCAGGTCATGATCCCAGAGTCCTGGGATCAAGCCCCACATCGTGCTCCCTGCTCAGTGGGAAGCCTGCTTCTCCCTCTCCCACTCCCCCCATTTGTGTTCCCTCTCTCACTGTGTCTCTCTCTGTCAAATAAATAAATAAAATCTTTAAAAAAAAAACCAAGCATTTAGCAATTTATTTTCTAAAGATTTATTGATTTATTTTAGAGAGAGAGAGCACACAAGCAGGGGACGAGGCAGAAGCAGAGGGAGAGAATCTCAAGCAAGCTCTGACTCCCTGCTGAGCACCAAGCCCAACATGGGGCTCAATCTCACCACCCAGAGATCACAACCTGAGCCGAGATGAAGAGTTGGACGCTTCACCGACTAAGCCAAGCAAGAGTCCCAAGCATTTAGCAATTTTTAAAAGAAATCTTAAAAAAAAAAAAAAAAGGTGGGGCGGGTGGATTTATCGTAAGACATGGCCATGGGATTTCATCAGTAACTACTGAATAAATGATGTACTCATTGAAATTACATAGGTTATACTAATTTAGTTCCACATTATCATAAAAAGGAAATCATTATGATTTAATATACAAAAAATCAAATAATGGACCTTGTGTTGGCATCAGTCATAGGTATAAAAGACCTTTCAGTCTGAGCTTAATAGGACTTAAAGTACTGTAAAAACGTACATACATTTTAGAGAGAATGGGGATGAGGGAAAAAGAGGCAGAGCAATCAGAAAGAATCAGGAAAAAAAAAAAAAGAAAGAATCAGGAAGAGATGCAGACAGAGGGAGAGACTTTATTGTAAATATGTATCTCATGATTCTACACAACTGGATTTGTACATACCTCACATGCAATAAAACAGAATACAACATAATCTTGAAGAAAATACATTCAGAGATAGGAATTTATGACCTAGAATGTACTTATACAAAGAATTCAATTACGGGTAAAATATCACCACTAGTTCTTTATATAAACATTGTGTCAGAATTACCTCTAATGTATTTTTGAAAGCTACATGTTTGGTTTTTGTGTTTTTGTGTGGCAGTAAAACAATTAAATACTTGATCAGAGAGAACCTGAAAACAACACCATTCAATCACAGTGCTTAACTTTTGCCCAAAAGATGCTTAAAATTACCGTACCAATTTATCAGGAACTCTGAAAATTCATTGGCCCTATACCCTCAGTTGGAATCAGAACTTTCAAATGCAGTGGCCAACACTTTCCCTTCCTTCTGCAGATTTCTGTTTCACACATTACCCAAGTAAAGTGCATAAAATTCCTGAGTTTGGATTATTCACTATTAACATTTTTTTTAATTTTATTATGTTGTGTTAGTCACCATACAATACATCATTAGTTTCTGATGTAGTGATCCATGATTCATTGTTTTCATATAACAGCCAGTGCTCCATGCAGTATGTGCCCTCCTTAATACCCATCACCGGGCTAACCCATCCCCCCACCTCCATCCCCTCTAAAAC
The DNA here is from genome assembly GCF_004348235.1 of Phoca vitulina. NCBI lineage: Eukaryota > Metazoa > Chordata > Mammalia > Carnivora > Phocidae > Phoca > Phoca vitulina. The sequence continues at coordinate 63,612 of NW_022589807.1, forward strand.
CCTGTTTGTTTCTCAGAGTCCATAGTCTCTCATGGTTCATCTCTCCCTCCGATTTCTCCCCCTTCATTTTTCCCTTCCTTCTCCTAATGTCCTCCATGCTATTCCTTATGTTCCACAAATAAGTGAAACCATATGATAATTGGCTTTCTCTGCTTGACTTATTTCACTTAGCATAATCTCCTCCAGTCCCATCCATGTTGATGTAAAAGTTGGGTATTCATCCTTTCTGATGGCTGAGTAATATTCCATTGTATATATGGACCACATCTTCTTTATCCATTCATCTGTTGAAGGGCATCTCGGCTCTTTCCACTATTAACATTTTAATCAGAATAAACACTTTAACAAGTTATCCAGTTGAGTAATCTATGTACAAAGTGTAATATTGACATCACTCTCTATGATACAATAATTAAAATGGATAAGAACTTGGAGATAAAGACAGATACATTCTCAAAGCAATGACAGGTCAAAGCGCTATAATGCAAACTTTAAAGTACTATAAGGAAAGGTATAAAGAAAAGGATATTTTGGTATTATATGAATCTCAGACATCCATCAACATTAGGTTAATTATCACGTTTCTGAAAGCTATCTTGAAGAGTTAGTGACACTGGACTCAACAAATTGTCAGCTCTAAGGCGGGTCTGATGACCATTTTCATCCAGCTGCTTAGTACTGAAGAAGCATAGTTATATACCAACCAAATAGACATCAGAGAATGAGCATTTCAGTTCCTTCATATGCAAATGTTTAGGCATACAGCACATTTTTAAGTATTCTAAGACTTTCAAAATCTGAATTGGGTTTGGGTGTAGACCCATTGATGTATGAAAGAAATTGGTACAAAACTGGCCTAAAATAAATGTTCATAAAATGTGAATAGGAGATGTGGTATTTCACACTATTTTATACCTCCTTTGATTTCCTCTAAGGATGTGTTCTCTGGTATCCACAACAAAAATCTATGCTCAGAAAATTTCTTAATGGGATTAATTATAAAAGTATCTGAGACCATCTGTGCAATAACAGGGTATATCCCCTGACTCACACCTGCTTGGAGGAGCAAATAAAAACAAACCACGGTTCAGTGTCATGCACACACACACAGATACAGAGACACTTGTTGAAATAACTTGCTGACAGATTTTTAAATGTGCCTCATAAAGGAAGCATTCACCAAAGTGAAGGAGGGCAAAAATAAAATGCTGACTCTTCCAAGGAAAACACCAATATCATAATGCACCACTAGAATAAAGCAATGATATGTTTTAACATTATCCTATCAGTAAGAAATAAGAAGGTAGTTGAGAAAAGATAAAACCCTGGTGAGAGGAACTTGTACAAATGTTTTGCTGCTTTACAGGATTGTGTGTGTGTGTGTGTGTGTAATTATATAGATAGATGATAGATATAGATAGATAGATAGATAGATAGATAGATAGATAGATAGATATAGATATGAAGGAATGTTGAATAGCTACCTATCTTACAGGTATAAAAATGAAAACCATTTTAAGTTGAAAAACAAAATATCGGGCAAAGGAGATGCCCACTAAAAGAGAAAAACGAATGCAATTGTCTCCCTGTTACAATTGCTTCCAGTGCCCTGCTGGTGAGCACACTGGGAGGGAACTACCATACTCATGTCATAGTCTACAACCTTACTTTTATTTTTTTTTCTCATCACATTCAGAAAAATTATTATCCTTTAGTAATGCTGGATATATGAAAAAGATCAGGCTGCAAATGGCATTTTCCCATCACTTCTCAAGAGTATGTTCTGCTGATCCAGGTCACTTTGCTCCCTTCTTCCTCCCCAACTAGGCATCTTCAATCTCTGTGCACCACCACAGAATGCAATCTTCCCAGAGAAAGGATAAGTCTTGAGTAAGATTAAATGAGAAATTTCAGGGCGCCTGGGTGGCTCAGTTGGTTAGGCGACTGCCTTCGGCTCGGGTCATGATCCTGGAGTCCCGGGATTGAGTCCCGCATCGGGCTCCCTGCTCGGCGGGGAGTCTGCTTCTCCCTCTGACCCTCCTCCCTCTCATACTCTCTCTCATTCTCTCTCTCGCAAATAAAAAAAAAAATTTTTTTTTAAATGAGAAATTTCATTTCATTTCCTTCTTATCATACTTAAAGAATTGTGTGATTACAGGGGCGCCTGGGTGGCTCAGTCGTTAAGCGTCTGCCTTCGGCTCAGGTCATGATCCCAGGGTCCTGGGATCGAGCCCCGCATCGGGCTCCCTGCTCAGCAGAAGCCTGCTTCTCCCTCTCCCACTCCCCCTGCTTGTGTTCTCTCTCTCACTGTGTCTCTCTCTGTCAAATAAATAAATAAAAAATCTTAAAAAAAAAAAAAAAAAGAATTGTGTGATTACAATGAGATACAACCTCAAACCTGTCAGAGTGGCTAAAATGAACAACTCAGGAAACAACAGATATTGGCAAGGATGTGGAGAAAGGGGAACCCTCCTACACTGTTGGTGGGAATGCAAGCTGGTGCAGCCACTCTGGAAAACAGTATGGAGGTTCCTCAAAAAGTTGAAAATAGAGCTACCCTACGACCCAGCAATTGCACTACTAGGTATTTATCCAAAAGATACAAACATAGTGATTCGAAGGGACACATGCACCCCAATGTTTATAGCAGCAATGTCCACAATAGCCAAAACATGAAAAGAGCCCAGATGTCCACTGACAGATGAATGGATAAAGAAGAGGTGGTATATATACAATGGAATATTACTCAGGCACCAAAAAGAATGAAATCTTGCCATTTGCAATGACATGGATGGAACTAGAGGGGATTATGCTAATCAAAATAAGTCAGTCAGAGAAAGACAAATACCATATGATTTCACTCATATGTGGAATTTAAGAAACAAAGTAGAGGATCATAGGGGAAGGGAGGGAAAAATAAAATAAGATGAAATCAGAGAGGGAGACAAACCACAAGAGATTCCTAACTCTAGGAAACAAATGGAGGGTTGCTGGAGGGAAAGGGCGGGGATGGGGTAATTGGGTGAAGCGCATTAAGGAGGGCACCTGAAATAATGAGCACTGGGTGTTATATGCAACTGATCAATCACTGAACTCTACCCCTGAAACTAATAATACACTGTATGTTAACTAAATTGAATTTAAGTAAAAAATTTCCAAAATGGGTGCAGAAATATCTCTTATATACCCTGATTTTAATTATTATGGGTATATATCCAGAAGTGGAATTGCTGGATCATGTGGTGATTCTGTTTTTAAGTTTTTACAAACCCCCCTACTATCTTCCACAATGGCTGTGCCAGTTTACATTTCCTCCCAAAGTGCACGGATTCCAGTGTCTCCACATCCTCTCCAGCACTTTTTACCTTCTGGGGTTTTGTGCTTAACTTTATTGTTATTTTTGTGGGTTTTTTGATAGTAGCCTTTCTGATGGATGTGAGTTGATGGCAAATTGATTGTTGGCAAAGGTGCAAAAAGCAATTCAAAGAGAATTTGCTGAGCGGTCTTGTTCTCCACCTTTCTCTTCTTGTCGCTGAGGCTGTTCTGCTCTTGTCAGCCTCTGGCCTGCAGCCTCCATGCCTTCAATTAAGCTGCAGAGTTCTGATGGAGAGATATTGGAGGTTGATGTTGGAATTGCCAAACAGTCTGTGATTATCAAGACCCATTTTGGAAGATTTGGGAATGGATAAGGGAGAAGATAATGACCCCGTTCCTCTACCAAATGTCAACACAGCAATATTACAAAAGATCAATTCAGTGGTTCACCCACCACAAGGATGAACCTCCTCCTCCTGAGGATGATGAGAACAAAGAAAAGCAAACAGATGATATCCTTGTTTGGGACCCAGAATTCCTGAAAGTTGACCCAGAAACACTTTTTTAACTTATTCTGGCTGCGAGCTACTTAGACATCAAAGGTTTGCATGATATTCTATGCAAGACTGATGTCCATATGATCAAGGGGAAAACTTCTGAGGGGGTTCACGAGACCTTCAATATCAAGAATGACTTTACTGAAGAAGAGGAAGCTGACGTAACAGAGAACCAGTGGTGTGAAGAGAAGTGAAGTGTGGGGCCTGACACTGTAACACTGTAAGGATAGTTCCAATTACTAGTTGCACCACTCTGCTTATAATTGTTAATATGAGACCAATAGTAGACAAATGCAGCAGAAAATCAGTTGTTTGAGCAAAATACTGTCTTCCTTGCATGTGTAGTTTGAATAGAGTCCAAATTTATCGCTGAGTTTCTTCCAGTATGATCAAAAGTTGCTTTTTTCTTTGACCTGAATAAAACTGAACTACGGATTCTCTATACAAGGTGGCATTTGGGGATTTCCCTCTCTTTGTAGAGTGATTTCTGCCTAGTTTATTGTGTAGTTAACTTTAGTTTAATGACCTTTTTAAAGTTGGCATTGTAGATAAAACATGTTGCAAAACATTTTCTGAAATAGAATTAACAATGTATCATCTTTATTCATGAGTTGGAAACTGGAAGAAGGCTAATTGAGGTAAATGTTTTGAGTGGGGTTATTAGGTTGTCTTCCAGCTTCCTATGGTTAAGGAGTACCAGCAGAATCGATTAGCCTGTTATGTAACAAGGCTCCCTTAATTGGATCTAAGGACTTTTTGCATTTTTAATCTTCAGCTTTGAATATGTTGGCTGGAGACTCAGTGACTACTCAGTTTGTGGTATGGAAGGAAATATAACTAGATAGTCTGTTAGCTTTTCAATTAAAAAAGATAGGGGCACTTGGGTGACACAGTCGATTAAGCGTCTGACTCTTCGTTTCCACTCAGGTCATGATCTCAGGGTCCTGGGATCCAGCCCTGCATTGGGGTCTGCAATCAGCATGGAGTCTGCTTGAGACTCTCTCTCTCCCCCTGCCCCTCTCCAGCCAAAATAAAAATAAATCTTAAAAAAAAAAAAGACAAATACCCCCTCCCCCCCTGCCAAAAAATGAATTTGCCTTTGTAAAAATAGTGTTGCAACACAGGTCATCCTGGAACACAAATGAACCTTGACCTAAACCTCACTTTATACAAAAATTAACTAAAAATTTATCATAAATGTAAATGTAAGAAGTAAAATTACAATATTTTTTGAAGAAAACAGAAAAGAAAATCTTCATTACCTGACTTTAGGCAAGAAGTCCTTGAATATGATGTGAAAAGCCTGATCCATTCAATAATTGATAAATGGAACTTCATAAAATTAAAAACCTTTGCTCTGCACAATACACTGTTAGGAGAATACAAAGACAAGCCACAGACTAGGGAAAATATTTGCAAATCCCTTATCTGGCAGAAACTAGTATCTAGAGTATGTAAAAACCTCTCAAATTACAACATTGGACAACAAAGACTTCAAGTAAAAAATATGCAAAAGACTTGAACAGATACTTCTTCAAAGAGGATATACCGATGGCAAATGAGCACATGAAAAGATTATCAACATCATCAGCCATCAGGGAAGTGCAAATAAAAACATACTGAGACCATACAATACTAGAAGGACCAAAGTAGAAAACATTGACATTACCAAGGGCTGTCAAGAATGTAGAGTGACTGGAATTGGCAAGAATTGCCAGTGTGAAGGCAAAATGGTGCAGCCACTCTAGAAAATGTTTCACTACTTTTTAAGTAAAGCTAAACGTACACATACTATATGATCCAGAATCCTACTCCTAGGTATTTACCCAGGAAAAATGAAAACTTATGTTTACAAAAAACCTTGCACAGGAATGTTTCGTAGCAGCTTTACTTATAATATTCAAAAATAGGAAACAACTGAGAGCCCTTCGTGGGGGGAATGGATAAACAAATTGTGGTGTAGCTGTAAGGGGCTTGCGGGGTTCTTGTCTCACCAAGTCCAAGAATGAATCTCACAGACACAAAAGGCTGAAGTGAAGTGAAAGTTTGTTGAGTGAAGGTGGGAGCAGAAAGGAAAGGAAAAGCTCTCTAGAGTGACAGGGATCCCGAATGGGTGGCCACTGAGGGCTGTCACCGGTGGTCTTTATTGAGAACTGACCGGGAAACTTGTGGCCTCGAGATTCTGAGATTCTGGTGCCACCTTGGTCTGAGCAAGGACTGTTGATAACATCCTTAGTGCCTTACTTCTTTGAGGTTTGGGCGTCTTCTGTGATTACAATGCAGCCGCCAAAGAAAAATACTCCTTAACATCCAGGGCCGGGTGGTCTGGTCTATTCCCTTATCTCTTGTCTTAGCGCTTTTGCTGCCAGGGATAGTTTCAGAGCCTAGTAAGCACGCCCCCCCCCCCCCCCGTCTCCCCGCCTATACCTTAACCCTTTCCTTACTCATAGCCATCCAACGAATGGAATATGACTCAACAATAAAAGGAACCAACAACTTGACTGGATCTCAAAGACATAATGTTGATTGGAAAAAGCCAGTCTCAAAGGTTACATGCTACATGATTTCATTTACATGACGATCTCAAAAAGACAAAACTATAATGATGGAGAACTGACCAGAGGTTGCCAGGACTTCGGGGGAGAGTTTGTAGGAAGGGTGTGACTACAAAGGCGCAGTACCAGGGAATTTCTTAGGGTGATGGGTCTGTATCCTGATTATGGTGGTGACTATACAAATCTATATTTTAAAAAACTTATGGCATTGTGCACCCCCAAAGAGTTCAGTTTTACTGTAAATTAACTTTAAAAAATTAAATTATAGAACACAAAATAACAATAATAAATCTATTACATGTTAATATAAATAACACAGCTTGTGGAAAGTAGTTATATTGTAACAAGGAGAAACTGGGCATGTCTGACTCCATTTGTTTCTATTTCCCTTGCTGCTGTGACCTATAGCTTAGAAACCTCTGCTTAGCCCTGCACGTAGGCCTGGTGTCATCAAAGGAATTTTGCTTACAGCCATGAATTACAAAATTGATTTCTTACCCAAAACCTACCTCATCCAAGGAGGTAAGAAATTACACACAGAAATGACTATGCTATGTTTAAGGTTTACGGGAATGACATGACCAGAATCCTGTAACAAAAATCAACTGACCCAAGACAAAGGAGCTACAAACCCTCCCTCAGATGTCAACAGACATCAGTCACCCTTTGACTCCCACCCCTCCCACTTCCCTGCTCAAATCTCATGCTCAGGGAGATGGTTTTTTGGGACAATAGTCTGCCATCTCCTTGGTTTGCTAGCTTTCCAATTACAGTCTCTTTCCCTGCCCCAACATCTTGCCTCTCGACTGACTGGTGTGTTGTGTGGCAAGTAAAAAAGGCTTGGACTTGGTTACAATATTCCCAAAAGAAAAAAAAATGTAGTGAGAAAGTTGGCATTGTCTTACAATTTTGCAAATTTCTTTAATGTCTGCCTTGATAGATGACAATTGGATTCTCATATCTGCTTCTGCATTCAATCTCTTTTGGTTTTGCACATCATGTAGTCTCAGAAAAATTCAATTGTAGGGGCGCCTGGGTGGCTCAGTTGGTTAAGCAACTGCCTTCGGCTCAGGTCATGATCCTGGAGTCCCGGGATCGAGTCCCGCATCGGGCTCCCTGCTCGGCAGGGAGTCTGCTTCTCCCTCTGACCCTCCTCCCTCTCATGCTCTCTGTCTCTCATTCTCTCTCTCTCAAATAAATAAATAAAATCTTTAAAAAAAAAAAAAAAAAAGAAAAATTCAATTGTACACTCATGAGATAAGAGTAAATTAGACAAATATTAGTATTATTCTGAGAAGAGTCTGACCTCATGTCCCCCCAGGAAAGTGTTGGGGACCCTTTGGCTTCCCTAGACCACACTTTGAAAACCACTGGCCTATGTTATAACTTTGCACCAGAGGAAGTGCTTTTCTTTGTATGATTAATTTTCTAAAAAATATTCATCATTTAACATATTTATTGTGTGATTATGATATACAGTCATAATCTTTAAAGTCAAACTTCGATGTTTATTGTAGTTAGAGGAACACTTTGATTTATGATTTCCAGCAATGAATCGCCCAGGAACATGCCAAAGATGTTATTTTCATTTTTGGGGATTAAGAATATTAATTATCTGCCATCAAAACTTTAACGCTGTCATTTCTTTATTTGAGTAAGTAATATTTGTTGTAAGAAGAAATACTTGTAAGAAATAACTCACCTTGGTTGAAAAGATGTTTCCATAACTGCAGGTCATAACTGCAATGTTATGTGGGCAGAACTGTTCTGCTTAGAACCCATTTACAGTCTGTAACTCAGAAAGCTTTACCTCCTCAGAAACTGTGAAATCAATAAGCAGCTTATTTGAGAATGGCATCAGGTAATCTGCATACATATAAATTGGGACAGATTGCAGCATCAGAAAGAACAGATTTCCCTGCCTCTGTGAGTGTTGGGCAATGCAAAGTTAGGGCAGGTGCCAATGCCCTGGGGCTCTGACTTATCAGGTTTGCCTGGGTTTCAGCTCTGAAAGTTCACCACTGTCTCAGGTAACAAAGACTGTAACAAGATAATTTGCCATAGTCTAAACTATATTTGGAGTTGTTTTTCCCTAGGAACCAGGCTCATTATCCAGGATTGGAAACTTACCATCTAGCTAACATTTACGGATGGTTCGACTGCATTTCCAGCCAATCTCACAAGAAGTCAAGGCAACCAGGCCTTCAGTGGAAAAGGAGAGAAAAGAAAGACTAGGCTAGCAAGACTCTCCTTTGTCCTAGAATATAGAGAATGAAGGGGAAGTTTTTCTTCTCTCACCAGGCCTTGTTGAGACACTTGAGAGTCTAGACTCCCAGGGAAGACTCCATGGCCCAAGATCTCCTTTAGAGGGAACCCTGGGTCTAGTATGCAGGATATGTCAAGAACTCTCACAGAATAGGATGGTGGTTGCCAGGGGCAGCCAGATTGTGCGGGTGGTACAGGAAGTGGGAAGAGTTGATCGAAAGGCACAAACCGCAGGTGATGGGATGACTAAGTTCTGGGGTGTACTACAGAGACCGTGACCACAGGTAGCAGTACTGTATCATACACTTGAAAGTTGCTAAGAGTAAATCTTAAATGTCTCACCATACACCAACCAATGGTAGTTATGTGAGGTGACCTGATTGTGGTCATCATTTTGCAATATATACATGTATCAGGTGATGCAGGCTGTCTGGGTCCAAGGACCACAGGGGGTCCCACAGGACCCGCCAAGAGGGTGCTTGGCTTCGTGCAGGATGGAAATCAAATGTGAGCTGAGAGGAGGTGAGAGCAGAGTTTATGGAAGCTCTAGAAAGAGAGCAGATACAGACAGAGGGTCGGGGAGACTCAGAAAGGAAAGAAGAGTGAGTCTCATCTTCGCTTGGTATCTGGGGTTTCTGTTGAGGGTTATGTTCTGGTGCACGTGTCCTCTCGCATCCAGCAGCAAAGACGAGTGTTTCGGTGTCCTCCGTAAGTCCTCCATAAGATCCCTGGAGCCAGGGGTCTGGTGAGTCAGTGGTCTTGGCATGATGACCCGCCTTGTCACTCCTTAGGTGTTCTCTATTGTGCTGGGAGACTTCAAAGAAATCATTAACTCTTTGACCTTTACAAGGAGGACACACATTATCTGTCCTATAAGGCATGTGGAAGGTGGGGGTGCAGGTCCTAGCAAGGGAAGAAGCAGGAAAGGGAGCAAAAAAGCAGCCATTCATGGGGTCCCTTTAGTTTCCCTGCCTCAAAATCTCCTGTTGTACAACTTATATGATAGTATATATCAACTATATCTTAATAAATCTGGGAAAAATCATCTTTCAAGAATTAAAATAAAAGAACCCCTACAAGTCAACAATAAAAAGACAAAGAACCCAATTAAGATGTGAACATAGACTTGAATGGACATTTCTCTGAAGAAGACCTACAAACACTCAACAATCCCATGAAAAGATGTACAGCATTATTAATTGTTAGGAAAATGCAAATCAAAGCCACAGTGAGGTACCATTTCACACACATAATAAGTGTCAGCATTAAAAATAAAAGAGCCGGTTACCATACTAGCAAAATGAGTTTATTCAGTAATAGCAGAGGAATTGCGATTTGGGACAAGCAAACTATGTAAACCGCGGGCAAGCCTGGAGAACAAAGGGAAGGTCAACTTTTTTTTAAAGATTTATTTATTTATTTGAGGGGGCAGGGGTAGGGGAAGAGAGAATCATAAGCACAGTCCACGCTGAGTGGGGAACCCACCACAGAGTTTGATCTCACGACCCTGAGATCATGACCTGAGCTGAAACCAAGAGTCGCACGATTAAATGACTGCACCACCCAGGTGCCCCAGGAAGGTCAACCTTAACGAGGTTTTAAGAGGAAATTGGGGAAACTTGTTTTTATTTTATTTTTTTTAAAGATTTTATTTATTTATTTGATAGAGAGAGACACAGCGAGAGAGGGAACACAAGCAGGGGGAGTGGGAGAGGGAGAAGCAGGCTTCCCGTGGAGCAGGGAGCCCGACGCGGGGCTCAATCCCAGGACCCTAGGATCATGACCTGAGCCGAAGGCAGACGCTTAACGACTGAGCCACCCAGACGCCCCGGAAACTTGTTTTGAACAAAAGTTTATTTGAGAAGAATAAGACTCAGGTTGTGGTGGTTTCTCATCAGCAAGCAGTGATTAGTGTGCTGCTGGGGCAAAGAGAGAGCCTCCTTCTTTTTTTATGAAATTCCTACCTGTGTCCTCCCTTGTCGAGAAAGGAATTCTCTTCCTTCTTGCGGCTGGTTACGCAGGCAGCAGCGAGTGGTGCCCACCCAGGGCTTCCGAACTCCGTTCTTAACTGAGGCCTTCTTATCTGTTTTCACACAACTATAACAAAAATAAGAAAAACAGAAAATAAGTATGGGAGAGAGTGTGGAGAAATTGGAACCCTCTTACATGGCTGGCAGAAATTTAAATGGTGTAGCCAGTGTGGAAAACAGTTTGGAGGTTTCCCAAAAAGTTAAACATAGAATTATGAACCAGCAATTGCATTCCTAGGTATATACCTGAAAGAACTGAAAAAACTTTGTACGCAAATGTTCATCATAGCACTATCAATAACATTCGAAAGGTAGAAAAAGCCCAAACACCCATCACATGATACACAAATAAATAAATGTTGTATGTAAATACAATAGAATGTTATTTAGTTTTAAAAAAGAAAAAATAAAAAAAAAGAGAAAATTCTGCGATATGCTACAGCATGAATGAAACTTGAAAACATTGTGCTAAGTGAAATAGGCCATTCACACACATACACATACACACACTACTACATATTTCCAATTTATGAGCTTCCTAGAGTAGTCAGATTCCTAGAGACAGACAATAGAATGCTGGTTGTCACAGGCTGGGGGACAGAGAAGTGAGCAATTACTGCTGGGGAATGATTGCTTGATGGGAACCCAGTCACCTTTGGCGTAATACAAATGATGTGGAGCTGGGTAGAGGGGATGGTTGCACAACCTTCTGAACGTACTACATGCCACTGAACCCTATGCTTTATCTTTTTAAAGATTTATTTCTTTATTTTATAGAGATAGAGAGAGCGAGAATGAAAGCACAAGCAGGAGGAGGGGCAGAAGAAGAGGGAGAGAGAATCCCAAGCAGACTCCTCACTGAATGTGGAGCCAGACATAGGGCTTGATCCCACAAACCTGAGATCATGACCTGAGCCAAAATCAAGTCAGATGCTCAATCAACTGAACCACCCAGGCGCCCCTGAACTGTATACTTTAAAATGGCTAATTTTATGTTCCATAAATTTCACCTCAGCTTTAAAAAAATAGGTGGGGGGCGGGACAGGCTCCTTCATGGTGAGGAAAGGCCTGGAGATCAGTGCACAGATCATGAAAAAGAAAAAAAGAGAAAAGAAAAAAGAGATCTTTGGAACAATATAGGTGTGCAGGCTAGGAGCTGAGAAGCGGTCCCTCAGCCAGCCGGCCTCCCTTATTGAGCAGGCGTTGACCTTTGTCATCCTTATCTGAAACTCAGGTTTTATTTTGTTATTTTCTTATCATAAGTACCTAGTGTTATCCCCAAGTCTGTACTCCTGCTTTCTTCACTGTTGCAATCAATATCTTATCTTGAGAACGGAGACGCTTAGAAAACCAAGAAAAGGAATTGTGTATTGCACACAGCTTTGGCCTGGAGAAGAGGTGATATGCAGAAATGGAGCAAGAGTTGAAAGTAAGGATGCAGACAGCCTTCTGGAAAACCTGCGGGACAAGCACACATTCAGAGGCCTGAGAAAAGGCTAGACTTCCAGCATTCACTCAGGTGGGCTAGATAGACTCTTATTATGTGGAAATCTAGAGAACTTGGGGACATCTGGTTTATACTGAGATGCACACACATATGGCAGAAATCTGCCTGTGGAGTCGAATTCCGGAAAGGCTCATGGCCCAGAACATAGTGCATGCCTCCAGGTACAGCACCTGCCAATCCCGAGAAGACTGACAATTCTCTTGGCAACAACTCTCCCATCACATTTAGGGAGAGGAATTCACACGAAGGTCAGACCAGCATCTCAAGATCTGGCTCACAATCCTTGCCTTTGAAATCCCAAAAGTTTCAGGAGAGATCATATGAAAAGGGCCACAGTAGGAGTTTCCTGGGAAGGCTGGAGCTTGGTAGAAACTCATTAGTTCTGGTTGGTGGCAGCCTGCCCTAGCACCATGCACATGGACTCTCTGGGGTATCCAGGATTGTTGGTGACGACACCAAAGTCCAGCTGGGGAGACCTATGGGACACAGGCTCCATGTGGATAGGATGTTGGCTAATACCAAGAACACTATCTGACACGTAGGAGGTAATAAAAACACTGATATGTATGTGAGTGAGTGAGAGATAGAGAAGAGGGCTTGGTCCCAGCTGCAAAGGAAGAGACCTTATTGAACCCTCACATGCACATCACTAGGGAGCACGGAAAAGAAAGCTGCTGAGTCAGAGCCCAACCCCATCTAAACCCAGAGTGGGGAGCGTCACCGCAATTCCTTCATTATAATCCATTCAAATTGTTGTTGCTCTTTGGGGTTTTTTGGTAGGCTCCACACCCAGCATAGCTCCCAATGTAGAGTCAACGTAGGGCTTGAACTCATGACCTTGAGATCAAGACCTGAGCAGAGATCAACAGTCAGAGGCTTAACCCAGTGAGCCATCCAGGTGCCCCTGTTTTGGTTTGGTTTTAATCCTTCTATTTTCACATACTAGTTTGTCACTTATTGGTCCATAAAAATTCTCCACAAAAAATTTAAAAAGGAGTCAGAAAAACATGGCTTAAGGAGTTTTTTGTGTCTTCTTCTGGTAGTTTCTTGTATACTCCACAACAGTTTCACTTTTAATATTGGATAAGTACCAGCTGTGGGAATTGACTCCTAGGTGCCTTACTGCCCACACCCGGTGAAGGCCTAAATACTGAAATAGATAGAATGCACTCCAAATGCTAGGAGCTCACCGAGACCTCACATGATTAGCCCTAATTTGCCTTCACATGATTAGGCCTAATTAATGGGACCATCAGGAGCTTGCTAAATTCCTTTACAAAGTAGTGAAGGAAGCCTAAGATTAAGGACAAAACCCTTAAAAAAAGACTTATTTATTTATTTATTTATTTGCGAGAGCGCGCAAGAGAGCAGAAGCAGAGGGAGGGGCAGAGGCAGAGGGTGAAGGAGAAGCAAGCTCCCCACTGAGCGCAGAGCCCCATCCCAGGACCCTGAGATCATGACTGGAGCCGACGCTTAACCGACTGAGCCACCTAAGTGCCCCAGGGACCAAATTCTTATCCAACAGACTATCAGCTGTCAGTTACCAGCATCCAGTGATGTACAATCCTGTGTAGTCGTAGGCTCTAAAACATCCTCTGCTCCCTTCTCAGCCAAAACATCTATATTTTCATTATAAACATTGTGCATAGAACATTAGTAAGCCCGTAAGATTTCCATGACTACATTTTTTGGAAGGCAACTTGACACTATTAATTAATTATAATTGACAACACATCTTTACACCCAGGCACCCATTTCAGGCACTATAAATATGTATGTGCAGACTGACTAATGATGTGCCCACCCCCCACAAAAAAACACTCAAAAAATAAAAAACTGAAAATAGATTAGAAACAAGTTAATGCCTACCCACAGGAGAAGGATGAGTTAAGTAAGGATGTATGCAGACTGAGATACGTGGATGCTCACGAGAGGGTCAGGGCCATGCCGGCTGCCCGGGCTTGGTTCTCTAGAGAATAACACCACCACCAGGGCATCGTACAACTTGGCAGTTGCTTCCTTGCTGAGACCGGTGAGCTCTGACCTCCATACTGTCCTCCTGTCCTGCTCCCCTTTGTCACAGCAGAGGATACCAGCATCCTTATATAGTGAAGATCCACATACTCTGCCTTGATCGGACTTGGCCTCACAGCCTAATCATCAGACGTTTCCTCTGAAACACTTTAGAATTCAGCAGCTCACCATCCCCACGGTCATTTCTCACCTAGACCCTGGTAACGCCTCCTAACCAGTCCCCTTGTGTCCACTCTGCCCCTATATCCTATTTACCACACGAGTATTGAAGAGGTCGTTTCACAACGCAAATTATTGTGTCATTCTTGAAACCTCTGATGGACTCCACCGCATTTGGAGAGAAGTTGACATTGCCTCATGGAGGCCACCCCTCTTGGCTTTATCTTCCTCTCTGTTGTTCTCAGTAGTCTCTCAGTCACCCCAAACACAGGCTGTTGCTTGTGTTCCCAACACTCATCTTTCAGATCTCCCCAGAGCTACTTCCTCATCATCATTCAGATCTTAAAGTATCTGCTTTTCAGAGAGGCCATCTCAAACATCAGATAAAAAGCGCTTTCACAAATTCTTATCTTTCCCATGGTAATTAGCAGTGCCCTACAAGATCTTATATTTTTGTTTAAATGTTTATTCCTTATCTTTTCAGAAGAATATAAGCTCCTGTGGGCAGGACTCTGGCTTGTGATTAGAACAATGCCCAGCCCACAATGGGGAATCAAAACACGGAGGAAGAGAAAAAAGTAACACAACAAATTGCTCACACTGGTTTCCCTGAGCATGGGGAAGGCAAGAGATATGAGAAAAAAATAAGATCGTAAAATTTTTTTAAATGTCCATGATAAGAATGAATATATAGGGATAACAGTTTCGCACATGCATAAAACTGAGCATGTGTGAATGTGTGTTTGTTATTAATGAAAAATTAGTTATGACTTTTGTTAAAGATAGTAAGGAAGACTTTATTTAAGGTGGCACTACAACAGGGTTGTATTGTTGGGGGAGAGAGAGAGGGTTGACTCAGAATACAACAGAGAAAAATGGGAACTTATAGCCCAGCAAGTCAGTAGATAGAAAACTAAGAGGAAACATCAAGGGCAGAGGGGATTCTGGCCAAACAGGATCCTGCTGAATCCTAACAGGATTCCTGCTGAAAGCAGGCCGGGGTGATCAGATATAACCTCAACACCCCTGAAGAGGCCATGCCTTGAGCTTCAGTAGTTGGCATAATTGTCAACGAGCTAAAAGCATGCTGAGAGCAAGTAGTCCCTGTAGGGGAGTGTCTGTGGGCATGAGTCAAGGAAATACGTGCGGGGGCCCTGCTGGGGGTAGGAGCCAAGGCTGTCGACAGTGAAGGCAAGAGTATCAAAGACAAAAGTCACCCAGGAGAGCCCTGCCCCAACTGCCCAGCAGCCTCTGCCTGCCCTCAGGAAGCAAGATCACCTGGAGTTATGGTTCCAATGAGGAGGTGGATGCCCCAGAGGTATGACTGATTCCTTAGCCCTCTCCACCATGCAGCTCTATGACTGCCTGGGAGAACCTTACATGCAAGCATAAAAGTCCCAGGATAAACATGTATGAATCTTCCATACATTTTTTAAAAGATTTTATTTATTTATTTGACAAAGAGAGAGAGAGAGTGAGCACAAGCAGGGGGAGCAGCAGAGGGAGAGGGAGAAGCAGGCTCCCTGCTGAGGAAGGACCCCAACATGGGGCTCGATCCCAGGACCCTGGGATCATGACCTGAGACAAAGGCAGCTGCTTAACCGACTGAGACACTGAGGCGCCCCGAAACCACATCACTCTTTGAAAATTTGATAAAATCCCTGATAATTTCCCTGGCTATTCAATATTTTATTATCTATAATCTTTCAATACATCTATCTGGATGAAGTGTATTCAGTAATCAATGGATGGCGTATACGTCCATTTTGGCAATTTAGATTGTATTTTCCTCTGAGTTTCTCGTCTCTGTTTTATGGGTTTCAATAGGGCCAATGGCTTTCAAGATGGTTTATAAGAAACCCTAGCTTTCTATACAGGGTACAATTGGCCATTGGTCTTAATTCAGATCATGGTAGTTACTTATGTATTTACTTCCGTTATAATAAACATACAGTGTTATGTTGGTTTCAGGTGTATATTGTTGCATTTTTATGGAAACAAAGCTGAACTTGGGATTGCACTCTAACCAAAGGCTCACTAACAACAAACAAATCATAACCTGTTAAGTAATGTCTTAAAGGCAAAAATACTGTAGCAATCCACCTTGAACATTTATATTGATCATGATCCCTGTCATTGTCTTTGAGATTATGAAAGAATAGTAGAATACAGATCATCCTTGTTTAATAGATAAGAACACTGTGTTTCATGGATATGAAGTAACTTGGTCAAAGTGACACTGGTTTTAGTGGCTGAACTTTGAGAACTGGAAAATAATCAGAGCATTTTTGGAGATTTACAACGGTGTTGTGATCCAGTTTCAAGTTGTTAAGTCAATGTATGAGTGTGAGGACTTCATAAATACAATAGCAAAAATGTTCTGATAGGAAATGAGAGAGAACTTTATTCAGCACTTTTTTTGGCAAAAGATTTAAAATAAGTATAAATGAGGTTGATGCACTCAGAGAACTATGGAATACTTTCATAATTTCTTAAGGAATTGTAGTGAAAACAGAGTATTCCAAGACTTCCCAGCTGTTAGTAACACAGTGCTCCCATGTGAACATGAATGCCAATCTCACAGCTCTGAGCACCCTACCACCACAAACACCCGCTCACACCTGGATTCGATGTAAGCCCGTTGTACTCTAGGGCCTCTCTCAGGTGGTGGTATTTTTCACCGTGATGCTCTCATGCCCTTGAAGCCCTGGATGCAAGGCCAATGGTAGAGGTTCAGCTTCCTTGTTGCCCCACAGCTCTCAGATGAGATGAATGTTCCTCTCTTAATTGAGGTCACAGTGGGTCATCTGAGCCACAATCTTCCCAAAGCCTGTTGAAACCATATCCATAACATGGAGCTGTTTTGTTCATTACTTACCCAATTCGAAAAATCCAATTTGTGAGATAATATCAAATTGTGGTAAGGAACTCTGGGGTCATTCTACCCCAGTTTGAGCCCTGGCAGCACCACTCATTATTGGTGGCATGTCTTTAAGTGCCAAAACTAATCTATTTCTGTTTTCCTGCATTTTAAGTGCAGACAACGTCCACAGGTTTCTCCTGATGCACCGACTGTGTATTAATGGGTTAGTACAGGCTTGACATTCAGTTAACTCTCAGTAAATGTGCTATTCTTCTTTCTGTGTGTTTACACTGGCACAAATTGTGAATAAGACACAGACTTGTTCTTAAGATATTTCTAGTTCAGTTCAGCTTATTTGGGTCAGTTGAGTTTATTTCAATTCAACTATTTGTCAGTGGATAATTATAAAAAGTATTTTTCTCAAAAAGATGAGAGTCTACAAAGAAATACAGGCTGTTTGGTAAATGAATAGTTGTAATGAGTACAATAAAAAAGAAGTATGCACAAGGTAAAAGGTAGCAGCCACAGAGAAAGACACCAGGAACTTTAAATTTTATTGTAATGTTAACCTTAAAAATAAAACTGTCAGTTATTTTACCAGCAAAATGGTTTTATTTGGGAATAACAGAATTGCAATTCAGAACATGCAAGCTATAGCAAAACCAAAGGCGAGTCCAACAAACTAAGAGAGAACTATGATTTCATGAAGAAGATGGAGGAAGTTGGGAGGGGTTGTTTTGAATGAACATCCATTGAAGAAAAGCAAGAGTTCAAGGTGGTGAGTTTCTCACTGGCTGAGTTGCAGTGATAGTTGATTTCTTGGGGAGATGCAGTCAACATTTTTCTTTTGGGGCCTGAAATTGACAATTCTTTCCTGCTGAAGATTCTTCTGCTGGAGCCTGTAATTGACATTTCTTTCTATAATTAATGTCCAATAGTACTGCTCTCCCTTGGAGCTTCCCCTTCCAGCCTCTCAAGTCTACTTTAGTGAGGTTTCCCTTTATTGATTTTCACAGTAATATGGGCCAGGCTACATTGGTTGACCTGCCCTTCCCAACCACACTCCACAGAAAGCCAGAATGGGATCAAGTCCTAGGAGCATTCTACTGTTCAACCAGAGACAGTGATAAATGGGGACCGAAAGGTGAGCTTTGAGCCAACATTCAGAGTGCTAAAGTCGTATCAGTGGAGCTAAGATCAGCTGACCAGGCTGAGGGGAGAAGCAGCACTAAACAAGGAAAGCACCACAGTGCTCAGTGAGTCAATGGCAGAAAGATGAGGGTGTTGGCTATGGCGTCAGATGGAGTTTGGAGTTCTTGAATTTTCTTCCCAGGCAATTGGCTTCAGGGTTCTGATCGTTGTTCCTTAAAATAATGTTAAATAACAAGCAAACAAACAACCTATTCACCACACACATTTTTAGGTTATTTAAATTGCCTTATCCTTAGTTTACATATACAAAGAATTTATTTGCCAGGTATTGCAGATAGGCTTTTAACATAGTATTGTCAAACTCTTGGAACCAATTTGACTCGTCTGCTTTATAGAAAATAACCACCCTTTGACCTACTTGCTAAAGCCGGTCCTCATCGTCAAACCAATCAGCCAAATCCAACTCACGTTCTGACAGAAAAATCTTAATTTTTTTTGTTTAATTCAAATAAACACGGTATTAAAAGTCTGTGACGGGAGACTTGACAAGAGCCTGTTGCTTAGATAAAACACTCTCTCAGGGGTGAGGCATTCTCAAACTATCCCCTTGTTTAGCCCTCAGAAGTATTTAAATCCATGCTCCACAATCAGATCTGGAATGGGTGAGGGGCTTTGGTGAAGTAGGAGAAAGGTGGCTGTGGAAGCGAAGGTGAGAAAGAAGAACCTGCGGAACAGAGATGCTTTTTAGAGCAGGTTAGCTGTAGAAAAGAGTACACACCTAAGGTGAGAATCTGGAAATTGGTTATCTAAAAGCTATTCATGGCCATGGAACCTCTGGAAGTCTTCCCAAATCCCATGGGGTATACATATCCCTGTTTGAACACCAGTGACCTAAGTTCCCTTAAGTTTGTAGTGTGTGCCAGGATTGAGTGGATTAAAAAGTACACTATCAGAGTAGTCACTGATAGTGCTAGGAAAAATTTCCCCAAACTTGGAAATTAAAAAGATGCCATATCCATCAACATTGTACTAGAAGACAATTGCTCAACAATCCCACCTAAGGGTCAGCTAACTCTCTAGGAAAAGAACTGATTATTTATTTTTAACTATTTATTATTGATTAGGCCCAGACATGTACAGCCCTGTAAAGGTAGAAGTTAGACTATAAGAAACTAATCAGTTGCTTTTTTCTATGGTGGGAAAATTAGATAACCCCAAATATTACAGTTTAATTGCCCTACAGGACATTAACTAAGGAAAGCACCACAGTGCTCAGTGAGTCAATGGCAGAAAGATGAGGGTGTTGGCTACAGGACATTAACTAAGGCTGCCTCTAATTTAGCAATCATTATTCCTTTTGTTCTCACTCACTTTTGTTCTCACCTACTTTTTCAGATTCTCTTCTGAACTCACTTTATGTGTTCCCTTATTAATAAAATAAATGATTTCACTCATATGTGGAATTTAAGAAACAAAACAAATGAGCAAAGGGGAAAAAAAGAGAGAGAGAGAGCGAAACCAAGAAACAGACTCTTAATTATAGAGAACACACTGATGGTTAGCAGAAGGGAAGTAGGGGAGGCATGGGTGAAATAGGTGACGGGGAGTAAGGAGTGCACTTGTTGTGAGGAGCACCGGCTGATGTATGGAAGTGTGGAATCACTATCTTGTACACCTGAAACTAACATAACACTGTATGTTAACTAACTGGAATTAAAATAAAATAAATGAAATATTGGCATGTGCTCACTAACCCTTTGGGTGAGAATTATGTTTTTGAACATTTAGACAATTACATGTTGGCAGAGAAATTTACCTTGCATAAAAATAGGATACCTTGAAGAATTTTTAGCAAGGAAATGACCTAAGATGGATTTGTATTGGAAATACCAATTTTGTTTGAAGAGTGCATACATAGATGGAAGTAAACCCAAAGATAAAGACACTAAATTACTGAGAGATGAGAAGGGTATGAACTAGGGCACTGGCAGTGGGAGTGAGCAGGTGCAGAATGACTTGAGATATAGAATAAATAGGGCATGATGGTTGCTTGGATGTGTGGGTAGGGAAAGAGAGGTAGGTGAGAAAGGCTGTAAGTAACATTCGATAACTGATTATGAGGGGGTGGCAAGGAAAAGGAGGAGCTGACCTACATCAGCAATAATTCCTGCGTTAGGCATAGAGATTGTATCAGGTGGCAGCAACACACATTTAGCATGTGAAACAGAGAAGTAGGGCAAGGAAGAAAGTCCTTAAGTTCCTCGCCTTTTACATAGTTCACACACATTACAGAATAAACTCTTTGTCTCCCTGGCTCACTCAAAATTCCATCCTTCCTTCTGAAATGTTTGCCTGTCCCATCTGATTCTGAATCATCCTAGCATCCACTACAGCCTGACATACACTTTGTTTCAAAAAGGTAAATCACGGGGCGCCTGGGTGGCTCAGTCAGTTAAGCATCTGCCTTCAGCTCAGGTCATGGTCCCAGGGTCCTGGGATCAAGTCCTGCATCAGGCTCCCTGCTCAGCGAGTAGCCTGCTTCTCCCTCAGCCTGCTGTCCGCCCCCCCACACACACCCGCTTGTGCTCTCTCTCCCTCTCTCTCTCTCTCTGACAAATAAATAAATGAATAAATAAATAAAATCTTAAAAAAACGTTTAAAAAAAAACAAAAACAAAAGGTAAATCACATTTACATTTTAACCAAATTTGCTAAATGGAATTACTCTGTAATGCAAGGAATTAGGAAGATTAAGTAAGGATAGTTCTCCATGAAAAAAAGGGGGGACCAACTGAAGTGAATCCTTTCAAACAACAGACAGATATGGAAATACAGATATGTGCACACATGAAAGGGCCAAGGTACATTGACACCTCAGTAGCAACAAGCACCCCACCACCCAAATCTTGGTTTTTAAGTACCACTCTAATAAAAGGAATCAGAAACAGCTGACTGCAGGGCTGGGCTGAGAAAATGCAAGATGAAACTGGGGCATCTCGTAGTGTCAGAAAATAACAGTTCTTTTTTTAAAAAGTGATTTCTCTAGAGGACACGGGAGAAAACCTGAAAGAGCCCCAGTGGCCAAAGATGAAACAACTTGAACAAAATAAATGTTAGAATTCTAGGTTGAGGTTGACCTTTCCTCTTCTTTCAATACTTTAAAAATATTGCTCCACTGTCTTCTAGCTTGCATTGTTACCAAGAAAAGTATGCTCTCATTCTCATTTTGCTCTTCTGTATATGATGTGTCTCTTTCTGGGGGCTGCTTTTAAGATTTTCTGTTTATAATCAGTTTTAAACAATTTAATTATGATGTGCTTTGGTGTAGTTTTCTTCATGTTTCTTGTCCTTAGGGATTCTGGAGCTTCTTGGATCTGTGAGTTTATAGACTTCATCAAATTTGTAAAATTTTGGCTATTATTTCTTCAAACACTTTCTGTGCCCCTCGCATTCTCCTCTAGGGCCTTGAACTGTATTTTAAGCTAATGTGTGGATCTGCACACACCGAGGCGCTCCACTTTGTTTCCAGTTTCTGTTTTCAATCTGTGTTATTTTGCGTAGCCTCTATTGCTATTTTCAAGTTCACTACTCTTTTCTGCCAAGTCTAAAATGTCATTAATCCCATCCAGGGCAATTTTCATCTTTGACATCTTATTATAAATTACTACCTCCAATGGAAACCACAGCAGGATTTCAGTGTATAACCTGAATGGCTGATTCTGTTATTCTTCTTAGAAAATATATGGTATATAGAAGCTATTTCTTCAGAACTGGCATTTTACTAGGCACCTTGCCTTCAAAAACCTCTTCTAGGAGCTGCCTAGAAGAAATACTGCAAGTCTGTGTGTGCAGTTAAAGAAGTACTTTTGAGCAGGTGTGCACATATGCGTGTGTGTTAAGGGGAAGGTGATGTGGAGTGAGAAGGTATGCTGGGGTATCAAAGGAATTAAGTCTTGCACCGGTGATGGGATCCTAGTGTGTTTCACTCCTGCACTCCTGAGTACAGTTCCTTTTACTTTTTGTTTTCTTAATGTCTGCCATGCTGTTACACTCATAGAACCTCAGCAATTGCTCTATTTCGCTTTCAAGGCCCATGACTCCACCAGAAGCACCACTGTCTTTAGTAAGCAATTCCCAGACCCTAGTCTCAGTGAAAATCCCACCATTCTAGGTATTTCACTTGTGCACAGAGGATCTGAGCAACCCGGCTATTCTAAGCACACTGCTCCTATATCCAGTTTTTAAATAAGCCCTTTTGGTTCTGCCTCCAATCTGTATCTTTCCATCCCCACTGCCATCACCCTATTCAAGTCACCACCACAACTTACATGGACCACTGAAGTAGCCTCATACCTGGTTCTCTTACTTTTGTTCTCACCCTTCTCAAATTCATTCCCTACAAAGCTATGGAATGATTGGGGGGAAGTCTATTTGTTTTATTATTTCCTTTGGGAATATTGATCGACTTCTGCATGTTGATTTTTGTGTCCTGCAACTTCACTGAATGTGTTTATTATTTCTTTAAGATTTTATTTATTTATTTGAGAGAGAGAGTGAGCACAAGTGGGGGAGGGGCAAAGGGAGATGGAGCGGGAGAAGCAGACTCCCCACTGAGCAGGGAGCCCAATGTGGGGCTCAATCCCAGGACCCTGGGATCATGACCTGCGCCAAAGGCAGGCCCTTAACTGACTGAGCCACCCAGGCGCCCCGTGTTTATTATTTCTAATAGTTAATTTTGTTGTTGTGTCATTAGGGTTTTCTCTATATAATATCATGTCTTCTGCAAAGGTAATTTTACTTCACCTGTCATTTAGATGTCTTTTATTTCTTTTTCTTGTCAAGTTTCTCTGGCTAGAACTTCCAGTATTACATTAAAGAGAGGTGGCTAAAGTGGGCATCCTTGCCTTGTGCCAGATCTTAGATGGGAAGTTTTCATTTTTTCCCCATTTGTTATGATGTTAGATTAGGGCTTTTCATATATGGTCTTTATTGTGTTGAGTTAGGCTCCTTCTATGCCTATTTTGTTGAGTTTTAATGATGAAAGATATTGCATTTTGTCAAATGTTTTCTCTGTATCTGTTTATTTATTTATTTTTTTTTTTTAAAGATTTTATTTATTTATTTGAGAGAGAGAGTGAGAGAGAGAGAGAGCACAAGAGGGGGGAGCGGGAGAGGGAGAAGCAGACTCCCTGCTGAGCAGGGAGCCCGATGCGGGACTCGATCCCGGGACTCCAGGATCATGACCTGAGCCGAAGGCAGTCGCTTAACCAACTGAGCCACCCAGGCGCCCCTCTGTATCTGTTTAGATGATTATGTGGTGGGTTTTTTTTCTTTCATTTTGTTTATGTGGTGTATCATATTTATTGTGTACATTGAACCATCCTTGTGTCCCAGGGATAAATTCCATTGGTCATGGTGTATGGTCCTTTTAATGTGCTCTTGAATTCAGTTTGCTAATATTTTACTGAGGAGTTTTGCATCTGTATTCATTAAGAATATTGGCCTGTACTTTAGGTGCTCAGATGCTGGGTGTGTATATTTTTGTAATTGTTGTATCTTACTGTTGAATCATTATGACCTTGTCTTTAAAGACAGGTTTTGACTTAAAGTCTATTTTGTATAATATAATTACACCACCCCTACTTTCCATTGGTTATCGTTTGTATATAATATTTTCCCCATCTTTTCTTTTTTTCTTTCTCTTTTAAAAAGTTTTGTTTAAAGATTTATTTTTTAAGTAATCTTCACATTCAAGCCCCATGAATTCATAATCCCAACATCAAGAGTTGCACGCTCTTCTGACTGAGCCAGCTAGGCGCCCCTCCCATCCTTTCACTCTTAGCCTATGTGTCTTTAAATCTAAAGGGGGGGGTCCCTTGTAGACAGCATACCACTACATCATATTTTTTTAACCATTCAATCACTGTATGCCTTTTGACTGGTGTGCTTAATTCAAGTATATTTAATTATTGATAAATGAGGACTTAATATAGCCCATTTATTTACTTATTAAGATTTTATTTATTTAAGAGAGAGAAGGAGAGAACGAGCGAGAGAGCACAAGCAGGGGGAGCGGCAGAGGGAGAGGAAGAAGCAGGCTCACCACTGAGCAGGGAGCCCAATGTGGGGCCCGATCCTAGGACCCTGGGATCATGACTTGAGGCCTAAGGTAGACGCTTAACAACTGAGCAACCCTGGACCCCCATCCCTTTTATTTAAAAAAAAATTTTTTTTTTAAAGATTATTTATTTTATAGAGAGAGGGTGAGCGGGAGGGGCAGAGGGACAGGGAGAGAATCCTCAAGCGGACGCCCCGCTGAGCCGGAGCCAGACATGGGACTCAATCCCAGGACCCTGAGATCATGACCTGAGCCAAAATCAAGAGGGCCACTCAACCGACTGAGCCACCCAGGCGCCCCTCTTTTGTTTTGTTTCTCAGTTGTTTTGTCTCTCTCTTCCACTCTTGCTATCTTCGTTATTTGATGATTTTAGTGATTTTCTTTGATTCTTTTATCTTTATCTTTTGTGTATTTACTATAGGTTTTTTCTTTGTAGTTAACTGGCACGAGCCAAGCTACTCATGCTGTTTGACAAGGTCCAAGTATGGGGGACGATCCTGAAAACAGGAGACTCCACAGCTGGCTCCTGCTATTCTCTTTCATTTTGTTTATGGCAATCTTTATAATTGTGGGAATATTTCTGGGGTTTCATGATAAAGTGACTACTCATCTTAGTTACGCCTATCTAAGCAATCATAATGAAACTAATTCCACGAAGAATTAGTTTCTATAGAACAAAATAACAAGACGGTCACGCTCTGTCTAGCACCTTTCTCTTTGCGTACTGTTTTTTAGTTTTAGCGAAAGCCAATAAGTGGAAATCAATAAAGGTCATGTTAATCATTACAAAGGAAAAATGAAAGAAGGCTATGGCTGTAATCCAGAAAATGATCTAAGATTTGGAAAAACAAAAATATCCTAACATATAAATAAAGTTCCTCCGAGGCTGTCAGGAGGAGATGCTTGCAACCTGATCCTGTGTCTGTGTCTCCTCATTCGCCGATGCCGTCCTTTCCTACGAGAGACCCACCCCGGCCGACTCCGGCAGTTAACTTGAGGCTTGCATAGAATATCCTGTAGTTATAACCCTCGGTTTTAAATTTCAATTGCATACAAAAACTCTACACTTTTATCCTCCCCCACATACTTGGTGTTCTTGTACTCAGAGTTTACTTCATTTTATATTGTGTATCCATGAACAAATTTTTCTCTTAACCCTTAAGTTAGGGTTAAAAGTAATTTATAAATAACCATTACAGTGTACCATTTGTTGTATATTTACCTTTACCAGTGAGATTTAGGATCTCATGCTCCTGTTGAGCATGTTTTCATTTCAATTTGAAGACTCCTTTAAGCATTTCTTTTTTTTTTTAAGATTTTTTTTTTTTTTTTTTTTTAAGATTTTATTTATTTATTTGACAGAGAGAGCGAGAGAGCACAAGCAGGGAGAACAGTAGAGGGAGAGGGAGAAGCAGGCTCCCCGCCAAACAGGGAGCCCGATGCGGGGCTCGATCCCAGGACCCTGAGATCATGACCTGAGCCGAAGGCAGACGCTTAACGACTGAGCCACCCAGGCGCCCCAAGATTTTTTTTTTTTGACACAGAGAGAGAGACAGCCAGAGAGGGAACACAAGCAGGGGTAGCGGGAGAGGGAGAAGCAGGCTTCCCTCGGAGCAGGGAGCCCGATGCGGGGCTCCTTTAAGCATTTCTTGTAAGGCTAGTGGTGATGAACTCCCTCAGTTTTTGTTTGTCTTGGAACGTCTTTATCATTCCTTCATTTTCAAAGGAAAATTTTGCTTCATTTCAAAGGTATAGTTATTCTTGGTTGGCAGTTTTTTCTCTTAGTACTTTGAATATATCTTCCCATTCTCTCCTGGCTTGCAAGGTTTGTGCTGAGAAATCCACTGATAATATTAAAGGAGTTCCTTTATATGGGATGAATGGCTTTTCTCTTGTTGTTTTCAAAATACTATTTTTGTCCTTAATTTTTGGCAATATGATTTTATAATGTATCTTGGTCTATTCTTTGGATTTATCCTATTTGGAAACTTTTCAGCCTAATTAATTTGGATGTCTATTTCCCTCCCAAGATTTGGGAAAATTTCAGCCATTATTTCTTTAAATACACTTTCTACCCCCTTTTCTCTCTTCTCCTTCTAGGATATATTGCATATCCCATATTCAAACAGTTTTATTTTGTTGATGCTTTCCCATTAATATCACAGACTTTCTTCACTAATTTTCATTTTATCCCCTCTGAATGGATACTTTCAAATGACCTTTGAGGGTGCAGATTCTTTCTTCTTGAATGAGTCTGTTGTTGAAGGTCTCTCTTGTGTTTTTGATTTCATTCATTGTTTTCTTCAGCACCAGAATTTTAGTTCTCTTTTATAAATTCTGTCTCTCTGTGGAACTCATTTTACACATGTATTGTTTTCCTGATTTTGTTGTCTGTGTTCTTTTGTGTGTTCACTGAACTTCTTTAAAATAATTATTTTTAATTCTTTCCCAGGAAATTCACAGATTTCCACTGGAGACTGTAACTGGAAAAATATTCTTTTTTTGTTGGTGGTTTCTTATTTGTTCATTTTTTATTTTTTTTTTATTTTTATTTTTTAAAGATTTTATTTTATTTATTTATTCATGAGAGACAGAGAGAGAGAGAGAGGCAGAGGGAGAAGCAGGCTCCCCGCTGAGCAGGGAGCCCGATGCGGGACTCGATCCCAGGACCCTGGGATCATGACCTGAGCCGAAGGCAGACGTTTAACCATCTGAGCCACCCAGGCGCCCTTATTTGTTCATTTTTTAAAAAAGATTTTCTTTATTTATTAGGGAGAGAGAGAGAAAGCACAAGCAGGGGGAGTGGCAGGCAGAGGGAGAAGCAGGCTCCTCGCCGAGCAGGGAGCCCAACGTGGGACTCAATCCCAGGACCCTGAGATCATGACCTGAGCCGAAGGCAGATGCTTAACCGACTGAGCCACCCGGGCATCCCATTTCCTTGATTTTTTTGTGTGCGTGTGTGTTTCTTATAGCCTTACATTGATCACCTTGCATTTGAAGGAGAAGTCCCCTTTCCAGACTTTAGAGACTACCTTTACTGGGCAAAGATGTTCACCTACAGTTGGGTGTGAGGGTGCTGGGTGAGGTGGTATTTGGCAGCTCCAGCTCTGGGAGAGTGCATCAGTGTGGACTCTCAGTAGCTCTGTCAGCTGAGGTTAGCATCAGTGAATACTGTAGAGGTCCTTGGCAGCCAAGGCTGCAGATGAACATGGTAGCAGCAAGGACTGCTGGAGTCCTCAGTGACAAAGAATGCTGAGGTTCTCCTGCACTTCTTTTCCCCAGCAGGGTTAATTATAGCTGAGGGGATCCCTCTTGGTGCTGAGGTCCAGGGTGACACAGTTAAAATGCTTCCTATTCTTTTCTATGCAGACATCCCCAGGTTATTGTTTTATTTTGTTTTGCTCCACTAGGTTCCTGTGGCTTCATTGTGTTCCAGAACTCTCTGAGCTGTTTTCCTTGGTAAGTAGTTGTTACATTTGTTTTCTTTGGAGGACAAAGGTTGGGATCTTGTAGTCTACCATCTTGCTGACACTACTCCCCTGTAACACTTTTCTGAATTCAAGTCCTTCTAGTAAAACACTGAACCTGAGGGTGGTCTTTAGTACCCCAACCACAGACTGAATCATTAAATTCCTTGATTTTAGTGTAATGCAGTATTAAACTTACCTCACTTTTAAAATTCAGCTGTAAGACAGCATGATTAAATCATTTAAGTGGAAAAAAATCAACAAAAATATATAACCAAAATGAATAAACTCTTATATTCCTCCTTCTAGGAAAAACATACTGTATTAGCAGGGGCACCTGGGTGGCTCAGTCAGTTAAGTGTCTGCCTCAGGCCCTGGTCATGATCTCAGGGTCCTGGGATTGAGCCCCGCAGCAGGGAGCCTGCTTCTCCCTCTGCCTGCCGCTCCCCCTGCTTCTCTCTCTTTCTCTCTCACTCTGTCAAATAAATAAAATCTTTTTTTTATTTTTTTAAAAGATTTTATTTATTTATTTGAGAGAGAGAATGAGACAGAGAGCATGAGAGAGGGGAGGGTCAGAGGGAGAAGCAGACTCCCCGCTGAGCAGGGAGCCCGATGCGGGACTCGATGCCGGGACTCCAGGATCATGAACTGAGCTGAAGGCAGTTGCTTAACCAACTGAGCCACCCAGGCGCCCTAAATAAAATCTTTTAAAAAAAGAACTGTATTAGCACATTTTGCTCTGACATGGTAATATTGATCATCAACAATTGTTAGAAGGTGGAAGAGGGGTAGTCAAGTATTCTCCAGACTGAGAAGGCACTTTAAGACCAAAAAAATGAAGAAAGCCACTCCATACCGTTTACACAGTTTTATTCAGGGTAACTTAATGGCAGTGGGGGGGCGGGCAGGGGACATCAGGCAGATGACCATCCAGGTGCTGTGCAGCTATTCTCTGAAAAGTCCAGACCTTAATCCACAGATTTTAGAGAGTGAATTAAAGTGGTGCCATCTGTGTACCAGAGGGGAGGGAGGGTAAGAAACTATGTTATCTCTACTAGTTATCTAAAGAACTTTAGGGAACATCAGAACAAGCCTTCCTCATTCTGGTCATGGCATACATTAACCTTCCAAGGGCTTGGAACACATAGCCCTGAGGGAGGTCATTGCACAAACATAAACAAGATGTAGGGCCAAAGATGCAGTCAGTACTGTTGGCACTCATACCAGCATTATAATGGCACCCTTATTTGTACTGATTTTAAGATTAGCCTTAGTAGAATCATACCTTGTTCTATATACCCTGCCAATGTTATAGCAAATTTCAGTGGATGCTATGGTAAAGAAAAAAATAAACTTCAAAAATCTCCATTGCTCCCTCTAGAAAAACTCTATTGTGAGAGTCTCTTAAGAAAATGGCTTACAAATTTTTCTGGTTTTTGGTCCCAGGAGTCAGGAAATGATAATCTAGCTCATAAGTGATAGAATCGTTATAATCAAATAGCATGACATCGTGCATATATTTTCCTTCTTGTTTAGGAAACTATTTGTTGAAATTAAATACTCATTCAGAAAAGTAGGCAAATCATTAAGTATATAACTGATGAATTTTCACCAAATGTACACATCTGTGTACCCAGAACCCAGATCCAGAAAGAGAACATGATCGGCCCTGTAGAAACCTCTACAATACTGATTACCCTGACTTTGAACAACACAAATTAATTTTTTGTATTTTTGAATCATGTAAAAGGAATCATATTATCTATATTCTTTTATGTTATGTTTGACTTCTTTTGTTCATCATCTTGAAATTCAGTGATGCTATTGAGAATAGTTAAAATTCATTCGTTTTCATTGCTGAATGGTATTCCACTATGTAAGCCACCATGATTTAGGAGATAATGTATATATTTTCTTTCCAAAATAATATACTGACTGCATTTCACTGTACTAATTCCTTTGTGTAAAACAGGATATCTCAACCTTAGCACCATTGACATTTTGGACTACATAATTCTTTGCTGTTAGGGACTATCCTATGCATTGTAGGATGTTTATTAGCATCCCTGGCCTCTTAGCAACCTCCCCTCTCTGATGATCATGACAATAAAGAACATTTCCAGAAATTGCCAAACGCCCCCTGGGAAGCAAAATTACCCCAGGTTGAGGACCATTGGTTTGAAGAATGGGTCAATTTTATAGAACCTTGGGACTTGTGTATGTGCCATTAGAGAAAGTGTACTTAAAAAAAAAAGTTCCTCTTGTTTTTGCATGTGAGCAAATGTAGCTTACTCATAAGTAATGCAACAAACAGCAAAACCCAAAACTATTTATTTCTTTAAAATGCATTTTGGGCGCCTGGGTGGCTCAGTTGGTTAAGTGACTGCCTTCGGCTCAGGTCATGATCCTGGAGTCCCGGGATCGAGTCCCACGTCGGGCTCCCTGCTCAGCGGGGAGTCTGCTTCTCCCTCTGACCCTCCTCCCTCTCATGCTCTCTGTCTCTCATTCTCTCTCAAATAAATAAATAAAATCTTAAAAAAAAAAGAGTCTCCTTTGTTGTCAGGGACTAAGGATAAAGTTATAAAAAAATAAATAAATAAAATGCATTTTAATTTGGGTTTTTTTTGGCGGGGTTGTTTTTATTTAAATTCCAGCTATTAACATACAGTGTAGTATTAGTTTCAGGAGTACCATATAGTGAATACAACACCTGGTACTCATCACAATTCCCCCTCCTTAACCCTCATGAAACAGACTCTTAACTCTAGAGAACACACTGATGGTTACCAGAATGGAGGTGGGTGGGGGATGGGTTAAACAGGTAATGGGGATTAAGGAGTACATTTTTTTTATTAAAGATTTTTATTTATTTATTTGACACAGAGAAAGAGACAGCGAGAGAGCGAACACAAGCAGGGGGAGTGGGAGAGGGAGAAGCAGGCTCCCCGCTGAGCAGGAAGCCTGATGCGGGGCTCGATCCCAGGACCCTGGGATCATGACCTGAGCCGAAGGCAGACGCCTAATGACTGAGCCACCCAGGTGCCCCAGGAGTACATTTTTGACAACCCAATACTATTTCAACAAGGGAGGAAGTGTAAATAGCACATTAAAAGAGGCAACAAAGTCAAAGGCTTCTGCAAAGTGTGCGTGTATAATATTTTCATATGTTACTCAACTCTTCCCAGAGTCACTGAATGGAGAGAGAGAATATCCAGAAAGAGAAAATAACTGAGAGCTTTACATCGCAATTATCTCTACGTATATAGAATCATATAATGTGCTTTCTGTAATCACCACAACAGTAACAATAAGGTGGGTATTAATACCCCAAATCTGTAAAAGGGGAGAATGAGGATTACGGAGGTTAAACCACTTTTTCAAGGTTACACAAGCAATAACTGGTGAAACAGATCCCAGCTCAAGTCAGTCTTTCAACTACTACTGCTACCACTTCCTTTTGTCTATTTCTTAAGAGTTTCCAATTAAAGAACCACAGGGTTTTTTAAAAATATTAAATATCTGATCCACACGAGCCTCAACTAACAATTCCAGCTAAAGTTCTAAAACTTGGCATAGACATACCAGGTGAGAACAAGAGGAATGCACTTGTTCAAAATTCTTTGGGTTGTCACTTGTTCCCCCTGTACCTATGAACATTTCTGCCTTCCAAAACAGGATCAGCAACACACAATATACTGTATGAGTCCAATAAAATGAAGTAGGAAAGACTTCCAATACATACTATGGGGCCTTCCTTCCTAAATACACCGTTTGAAACAGTATTAACCTGGTTTAATTTCTTCTACAAGCATTTACTGACCATCTCCTACGTTCTGGGCACCGAGCCAGGCCATGGGACTACAAAGATAAGTCAGAAAAGTCCCTTGTTCTAAAGAAGTGTATGGCATGATAGGCAGAATTCTAAGATGGTCCTTATGATTGCTGTACTCTAGTGTGCATACCCTGCATTATCCCTCCACTCGACTGCAGGCAAGACCAGTGAATATAACAGGTTATCACTTCTGTGATTAGGATACTAATCAGTTGACTTTGGGTTAATCAAAAGGGAGATAATCCTGGGTGGACTTGATCTACTCAAATGAGCTCTTTAAAGGAAGGTGAAGTCTCAGAAGTGAGAAGGAGCAAACTGTTGGTGGAGGGCCACTTAGCAAGTAGTAGAACAGCCTCCAGATGCTGAGAGGAGTGGCTGACTAACAGCCAGCAAGAATATGGGGCCCTTAGTCATAAGACCACAGGGAAATGAATTCCAGCAACATCTTGAGAGAGCTTGGAAGCAGATCCTTACTTAGCTGAACTTCCAGATGAGTATGTAGTCAGCTGACATCTTGATTTTACCCTTGTGAGACCCTCAGCAGAGCCAGTTAAAATCTGCCAGATTCTTGCCCCACAGACACTGAGATAATACCTGGGTGCTGACTTAAGCCCCTAAGTTTGTGGTAATTTGCTTTGTAACAATAGGAAACTAATAAAAAGTGTATAATTCATTGTATTTTTTTAGATTGGGAAATTGGTCTGTTTTCTTTTTCTTATTATAAAAGTATACTATTACATATTCATAGCCCTAAATCAGAAATTTATATGAAAAATATTCTTGATTCTAGAGCCAATCATTATTAAAGAAACACTTTCATTCTTTTTTTGATTAATGTTTTTAAAAAGATCAAACATTATTGTTTTGCAATCTTTCTGTGCTACAGTATTGTATGCATATCTTTCTATATTTCATGTTCATGTATATCTTTAAAAATCAATAAAGATAAAAAGGCAGCACTTCCCAAACTGTGTCCTACACATCTACAAGATATTAATCAGTGTTTCAAGAATAAAAATCTTTGAGAAACACTGCTTACTATATTTTCTCTTTGGAAAATCATGATACCCATCAGCATATTAAAACTAGAGGAAGTCTGGCAATAAAAAAGAAAATATTTTAAATTTGTTATTATTTAACACACAAAGTTATTTCCTACCAGCTCTTGCATACCTATTAACAGAGGAGCATCTTTTCCTTAACAATATGATTTCAAACAATGGAGATATCTAAACCCTCTTGGATGAAACAAGGTATCACATGTATCTTTCAGTGAGCACCATTACTTTCCTAGAATCTAAGATGTCGAATTAAATTATGTGGACTCCCAAGTCTTTGACCTTGATTAGTACAGAATTAAATAAAAGGTAAGGATAATGGTCTATTTAATTCCTATGGTATAGCTGTCAACATAATGTAATTATACAATTCACTTCTTTAAAATTACTTTTATGAGTCTCCAGATCAAGAGACCTGACCTTACAGTATCATCATCAAATGCTATTTATAGTGTTATATTTTTGGCAATGCATTTTAAGTGGGATTTTCATAAACTGGTATGCGTTTGGAGGATAATCAGGAAAGATGGCAGGTTTATCTTGACATTTTAAACAACTGCAATTAGACATTTTTGTATAGACATAGAAGGCAGAAGCAGGATCAAAGCACAGCTGAAAGAATCAAGCAGTCTTTAGCTCAAAAAAGAACATAATTCAAAAAAATGACAGCTATCCATAAGTGAATTGGGTGTATTTAACATTACCTCTTCTCTGGCTATATTTAAGTAGAGGTTAGATGACAACCTGCTTGAGATATTGTTGGGAAATTTCCTACTCTCAATTCAATGCTGTTGACTTCTAAAATCCAGTCAGTCTCCTATTGTGAACTAAAGGGTCTTCAAGAAAGGCCAAGTAGCAGTACAGTCCCTGCATTAAGGGGCAATCCAGGTTGGTTACTTGAGATCAAGAAAAGAAAGGTGTTCTTTCAGGAAGAAAAGCCAGTTTTGGAGATCCATGTACTCTGGGAGACAATGTCTGAACAGTAAGTATAAATTAAGCTATAGCTCTGTACACCAAGGGCTATGAACTAAATTGTATCCTTCCCCAAAATTTAGATGTTGAAGCCTTAACCCCCAATGTGATGCTATTTGGAGAGGTAGTTAGGTTTAGATGAGATCATGTAGGCAGGAGTGCTCATGATGGGTTTGTGCCAACAGAGAGCTTGTCCTTGTGAGGACACAGTAAGGTGGCCATCTGTAAGCCAGGAAAAAAAGCTTTCATCAGAACCTGATTACTGGTGCCCTGAGCTCAGACTTCCAGCCACTGGAACTGTAAGAAATAAATTTCTGTCGTTTAAGCCATCCAGTCTATGGTATTTTGTTACGACAGCCTGCACTAAAACACCAAAGTTATACTAGCTCAAGTCCTGGGAGGGACCTAAGCCAGTGTGTAGACCAAGTCGGAGCACACAAAAATCTTTAGAATTGTGCATGAACTGTTTGGAATGTTAACTTTAAAAATAAAACTGCCAGTTATCTTACCAGCAAAATATCGGAGAACTGCAATCCAGGGCAAGAAAGCAATCTAGTGTCAAAACCATAGACAAGTCCCAAGAACCAAGGAGAGGAAGGTTCTCTTACAGAGGAAGTTGGGAGGGCTGTTACAAACAAAAAGTCCACTGGAGTAAACCAGGGGTTTAAGGTATAATGGCTTTTCATTGGTTGGGCTGGTGGACCTGGGGAGAGAACCGTTCTTCCTCCTGCCGGAATAATATAGTAGCTAAAGCGCCATGCACTTACAAGGTGAGTCTCTTCCTGCTGGGCCTACAGATGACGGGAAGTGATAGGGCATGAGAGCTCGCCCTTCTGATTTACTAATTCTTATAGTAAATCAATGGTTGTAAATCAGTTGTAAATCAATGGTGGACTGATTGGACTTATTTCATTGTTAGTTAAGTCCATCTGGGTCTCCCTAATAAGGAGAAAGACATAAGGTCTTCAGGTTTTCAAGGTATTCCTCTTCTTTCAAGGAGGCATTGAATGCTCAACCATCTAGCAGGAAAAAATATTATGACTATATTTGTACTCCAAATTGGTGCAACAGTCCTACCTGTTTGTTACCTTAGCTTTGTAACTACCAAGTCACTTTCCTTTTGAAGCTTGGGTTGGCAACTGCAAAATAGGATGTGGTATCTCACAAGGTCCTTTAGGGCCAGTAATCACGATAGCAGCATTCATGAAGCCCAGATTAGGGTAGTTTACTTCTGTACATCATCACCTTACCCAGAGCAGGCTATTATTCCTATTTCACACAGGAAGTTCCGCTTCTGAGTAATCGGTTCATATTCATCGGTTTGCCACAGTGGGGGGTGTCTCAGGAAACAGAACGGCTGGGGAGGTCCTGGGAGATGACGTACTTCCGGCGCGCGGCGGGGGCCTGACGTTCCGGCGGCTCCGGAGACGTGGAGGCGGGGCCCGAGGTGGGCGGGGCGCTGCTGGAGGCCTCGGGCGCGGGCGGGGAGCTTGAGGCGGGAGCTGAGGCGCGGGGCGGGCGGAGCCTCTTGACCGTCCGGGGCAGCCGCTGACGCCGCTGGCAGCCGCGAGAGCCCCGGTCGTTGCGGCGGGTGCGGCCGGTGGCTTCTGCACCTGCGCTCCCTTCTTCGCCTCATCAGCGACTCCAGCCCCAGCCGCCCTTCCAGCTCTCGGCGTCGCCGCTGGCGCCGCCGCCGCCCGACCCGCAGGCCGCCGCGGGCCGCGGAGCCCATGAGGGCGCGGGCCCCGCCGCCGCGTCAGCGGCGTCGCCGTCGTCCCGGAGCGTCCCGAGCCGGCGCGGGCATGGCCGCGGCATGAGCGCGGAGCCGCCGCCGGAGCCAGAGAACAAGGCGGTGTCGGAGCCCGCGGCGGGAGCCATGCCAGAGAAGCGCCCGGGCGCGCAGGCCGCCGGCTGCATCTCGGTGAGCGCGGGTGCGGGTCCCGGCCGCGGTGCTCAGCCCGAGGCCCCGGGTCAGGGGAGGCTGGGCGGGGCCGGAGCGCGGAGCCGCGCGGTGCTAGGCCGGCGCCTGCGTCCCCGGGGGTTTGGGGAGACGTGGAGCGTTGGCTCCGGCTCTCGGGAAGCCGGTCCTTTCCGGGGTCAGCCATTGGATTCCTCCCTGGGCTTTCCTAGCGCCGCTGCTCTCCAGACAGACCTCGAGGGGGCCCATTGTTTCAAACAGCGCCAGACACCGGGCCCCGAGTATAAGTAATTCAGTTTTTCAAGAATTTCCAGACGTGTGACTGGCGATACCATTTCCGTGGTGCAGTTTCTGGCCGAGCCTACATGGATGTGTGGGGGCCTCAACCGGGAAGTTGGCGGTGGAGGCTGGGCAGCACCTCAGCTGCTTCTTCCTTCTCCCGGCGGCCGTGCCGTTGGAGGGCAGGCTCTCGGAGCAAGCTGGGGATGCCAGGGCCCGGCTGCGGAACGTGTATAGGCCGGTCTCGCGCTCCGGTTTCACGCCAGGCTCAGGTGGCTTCCGAAGCCCTGACTTAATTGGCACGGATTCGGCAGAACAGGCCTTGTCAGTGGCGCTTTGGTTTGTTGTGGTGGAATACTAAGCAGAGAGAGCCAGTCATTTCTTAGAGGTTTTTTTTTTTTGTCTGTTTAGGACAGGAAATATAGAAACGTTACAGTGAGTAGAAACTAACGCAAAGAAAACTAGAAATTTTAGGAAAATTAAGTGTATGCAGTCAGCGTCACATTTTAGCTTACGTGTCTATATTACTTTTAAAAAATACTACATGATTATTCACTGGTGATGTGAGTCCCCATTAGTAGAATTGGGAGGGTGGGTGAAGTAGAATGGAGCCAGAAGAGCTGGGTTCTAGTCTTGGTTCCCTGAGAACCAGGGTGCTCGGCAAGGTCCCGACACAACCCTGCCACTCAGTGCCTCCCCTGTAGCGGGAGAGCTTAGTAATGTTGAAGGACCCTCCTTGCTCAAGTGAGTTCTAATTTTTTAAAAAGCATTAGGAGTTCATTTCTTTTTTTTTTTTTAAGATTTTATTTATTCATTTGAGACACACAGAGAGAGAGAGAGCATGAGCAGGGAGAGGGAGAAGCAGGCTCCCCGCTGAGCCAGGAGCCCCATGTGGGGCTTGATCCCAGGACTGTGGGATCATGACCTGAGCCGAAGGCAGACGCTTAACCATCTGAGCAACCCAGGTGCCCCAGGAATTCCTCATTTCAAAGATAAGATTTCCGTAAAGGGAATTTTATCTTCAGTGGGGAAGATAAGAGAATAAGTTTTTCTCGTTTTGTTTTTGATTATTTAAAAAGTAGACTTGTCATCTTCCTCCCCCTCTAACCTGAACCAAACTGCCAGGTCCTCCTCCTGTCTTTGAATTGATAGACCATAATTACTAACCAGAGGCCACACCAGTAACATGAGAGGTAGCCTCCTTCATTCCTTGCCATGCTTACAACATCCAGTATATTCCTAAGTCTAGCTAATTTTACCGGGCAAAGATTTTAGGTTTTTATTCTCTGCATCTCTATGGTTCATTTCCTCAGCATTTTGACTTAGATTGTGACTTGTCTTTTGGGACCCTTGCTTACCTCACCATTGGTCTGCTGTCCACAATGTTGATCAGTGTGATCTAACATGTAAATATAATTACTGCTGTCCTTAAATTTTTTCCTTGGCTCGCCTTGGTTTATAGGATAGAAAAAATAACCTGGCAGGTTGAAGCATTATAGCATAGTGATTAGGTGAGCATGCTCGGAATCCCAGTTCCCACCTTTTATTTCCTACATAACTTTGGGCAAGTTACATAATATCTCTGAATTAATAATAGTATTTACCACAGAGGATTGTGAGGGTTACTGCAACCTTGCACCTAGTAAGTTCTCAATAAATATTAGCTGTTATTAGTTCTCAATATTTTTGGCATGAATGATTGGCCAGAACGTATAGGTGATCCCTGACTGTCAGTTATTCACTAAAAATTAAAGTTGCTAATTTTATGCGCTTAGAGCTAGAACTTTTGAGGGATGTTTACTCAAGGAAACTTAGACTCTTTATTCCCTGTTTCCTTCTCCTGTGGACCCTGATGCTAACCTAATTTGGGCACAAGTACATTCCTGCTCAGTCTTCCCTTGTCTCTGAGGGTCCGCAGAGTCAGTACTGATAAACTGCTGTGAAACTGACTTGAGTTTTCTGATGCTTGCTGTACTTAGTGAATGACTAGCATGGGCAGGTGGCACAGTTCAGACACTGGTGCTTTTTGGAATGTGTGGTGGCTGGGAAAGCAAGTGAATGCCTTTAATCATATAGGTTCATGTTGTATGCCGGTACCCCAAAATTATGCATCTTTCCTGCTTGCACTTTCTGTCTAGTATCACTTCCCAGGAGCTATGTTCTGTAGCCTCTGTGACTTGATTTCATTTTAATGTATTGGAATTTCCTTATAGCTTGAGTCCAGTGATACTCATGGTTTCAGGTTCTTAGATGCTAATAATTACAGGGAAAACTGCCCATACACAGGGAACCTGCCGGCAGCTTTTCAGCCTTGTTTGGCAAAGAGATGTATTGACCTGAAAGAGATTGGCAGAGAGATGTATTGATCTGAGTAATAGAAGGGAATCAAGTATTTACTTCAAGAGATCATTGCCTTGTAGAAAAGGGATGTGTGTTTAGCAAGTAAGTTCTTGTTTTATTATTTCCTCTTTTCTCTTTCCTTCCCTAATCATGTGTGTACAACTTGAGATGTTTCATCAGAATTGTTTGCATTATCATTAAATGTATGTTTTCCATCATACTTAACCTTCATAACCAGGTAAGGGGGAAGGTTTGTTGTTGTTGTTGTTGTGTTTGTTTTTTTTTTTTTTTGGCATCATTTACCTGTGAGCATCTGATGAAAATTAAGGATTTGCTGCAAAGAAAACACAGCTAAGTTTAGCATACTATTTCAGGATGTTTTTGGACTCCCAGAAGCCAATGCTTGGTAACGGGTTAAGAGCCCTGATATAAGGCCTCTCAGGATCATTGTTGTTCTGGTGACATTTGATGTCTCTTTTTTTTAGATTTTTTATTTATTTATCTGAGAGAGAGAATGGGAGACAGAGAGCATGAGAGGGGGAGGATCAGAGGGAGAAGCAGACTCCCTGCTGAGCAGGGAGTCCGATGCGGGACTCGATCCCGGGACTCCAGGATCATGACCTGAGCCGAAGGCAGTTGCTTAACCAACTGAGCCACCCAGGCGCCCCACATTTGATGTCTCTTAAGTTGATTTTCCTAAGACTGTTTCAGAGGGTTTTCTGTAAAGGCTAATTTTAATTCTGATTTTTGAGAACAAGAATATTATTTATTATGTAGGCAAAATGGAAATAATACTGAAGAGTAGCTTCAGATAAAAAAATGCTAAAATGACTCTGTTATGTTTATAGAGATAAAAGAGGGTCTAGGCACATATTAGGGAAAATTAACTATAAGCTTTCAATTCTTTCTTGACACTGTTAGGGACTGGTATGATCATTTCAATAATAAAATAGTACTGGGACATTGGCATAGCAACTTCTCAAGTAAATTCTAGCAGATAAGGGGAGAAACTGAAAGCATTTGTGAGCACTTGATATACTGCAATTTAGAAAAGCCAATACGTGGTGCTTTCATAGAAACATTTACTATATTTCATATTTAGAATTATGCAAATTTCTAGTCAGCTCACTGTCATCACGGCTAGCCTTTGTCATAACACAGGCTTATCCTTGCTGTTGTGTTGTTCTTAGGCCTGGCATAGGCAGGATTTTGTAGACCTTGCTTCTTAGGATATTTGAGCATCCTTTTCCACCATTTTTCTTACTAGATGAAGTCTTTAAAGATAGGGACTACAGCTGTGTATCTTTTAATCTGAAATAGTCTTTTGGGGATGATCAATAAAAATAAGTCATTCAGTGTAGCTTTAAGCCAGTTTTTTGGCTTATTAATGACATAAGCTTGTCTTTTACTTTTTTTTTCCCTCTTGTCATTTATATAATATGCTTTGGCCTTATAAAACAAGTTGGGGGGGGACCTGGGTGGCTCAGTCATTAAGCGTCTACCTTTGGCTCAGGTCATGATCCCAGGGTCCTGGGATTGAGCCCTGCATCGGGCTCTCTGATCAGCGGGGAGCCTGCTTCTCCCTCTCCGGCTCCCCCTGCTTGTGTTCCCTCTCTCACTGTCTCTGTCTCTGTCAAAAAATAAATAAAATCTTAAAAAAAAAAAAAGTTTGGGAGTTCTGGTTTCTTCTTTTCTCTGAAGATTTTGTGTGTGGTAAGATAATTTTAGAACTTAATGGTTTTTAGGCTGGGGTAATGTAGTTGTATAACAGTCGAGGTTTTCTTTTTCTTTTTTTTTTTTATTTAAAGATTTTGTTTATTTGACAGAGAGAGACACAGAGAGAGAGGGAACACAAACAGGGGGAGCGGGAGAGGGTTAGAAGCAGGCTCCTGGCTGAGCAGGGAGCCCAATGCAGGGCTCAATCCCAGGACCCTGGTATCATGACCTGAGCCGAAGGCAGACGCTTAACGACTGAGTCACCCAGGCACCCCAACAATCAAGGTTTTCTATTTGATTTTCTTTTTTTTCTGTTTTAGTAAGTTGTATTTTCTTAGGAATTTGTCCATTTCACCTTCAAATTAACTGGCATAAAGTTGTCATAGCCTCTTAGGCTTTTTTAAACTGCTATAAGATCCTTACTGTTTTTATTGCTGACACTGGTAATTTTCAACCTCATCTTTAAAAAAAAAAAATTAATTCTCCAGTGTATTCTGGGTAATCATCAGTTTTGCAAATGGGGATAATTTTGTGTCGTCTGTATTTCTATGTTACATGAACTAGAATATCCAGGAAAAGGTTCGGTAGCAATGGTGAAAGTTCACAACTTTCTCTTCATAACAGAAATACATCTTTTTCATTGTTAAGGATGGTGTAAACTATATGTATGAGATAAATAGGCTTTATTACATGACAGAAGCATCTTTTTATTCTTACTCTCTTTTTTGTATGTGTTCCCCTCTTCCCCACTCTTTCTTCCTCTTTGCCTCCCTCCCTCCCTTCCAGTCCAGTGTCTCGTAGAACCTTCTCACAAGTGGGCTACGAAGTCTGAGATGTCCCTTGGAGAAATAAGTTGTGGCATAGTAAGGGCATTGTTGTATAAGAATTGGAGAGAAATTTGTCATTAATCCCTGTAATCAACTATAATAAATAATCTGCTAAAACATATAATATCTGTGAATTATGTCAACTTCTTTCTAGCTGCCTGACTTTTTAATACATAGTTCTGTATTTGCTTATAGTTCTAAAATAGCTTTATTGAAATAAAATTGACATGGTAAAAACTATGTTTAGAGTGTACAGGTTTGTGTTTTGACAT
Organism: Phoca vitulina; assembly: GCF_004348235.1. Classification (NCBI taxonomy): domain Eukaryota; kingdom Metazoa; phylum Chordata; class Mammalia; order Carnivora; family Phocidae; genus Phoca; species Phoca vitulina. Next base: position 104,847 of record NW_022589807.1, read on the forward strand.
GTGTATACACTTATGAAATCATTACCACAATCAAGATAGTGAATATATCCATCACTCCCAGAAGTTGCCTTGTGCCCAATTTTACATCCTCTCTCTCCACCTACTCCCTAGGCAAGCATTTATCTACTTTCTGTCACTATATATTACTTTTAATTTTTTAGCATATACTCTTTTTGGTTTGACTTTATTTTTCCTCAGCATAAATTATTTTGAGATTTATCCATATTGTATATAAATCAGTGCATTCTTCTTTTGTTGCTGAGTAGTACTCCATTGCAGGGGTGTACCACAATTTGTCCATTCAGCATTGATCAACATTTGGTTTATCACCAGGTTTTGGCCAGTATAAATAAAGTTGCTATGAGCATTTGTCTACCAGTCTTTGTATGGGATATACTTTTTTTTTTTTTTTAAAGATTTTATTATTAATTTGAGAGAGAGAATGAGAGAGAGAGAGCATGAGAGGGGGGAGGGTCAGAGGGAGAAGCAGACTCCCCGCCGAGCAGGGAGCCCGATGCGGGACTCGATCCTGGGACTCCAGGATCATGACCTGAGCTGAAGGCAGTCGCTCAACCAACTGAGCCACCCAGGCGTCCTGTATGGGATATACTTTTATCAGAGTGGAATGGCTGAATCATATGGTAGGTGTATTGTTTAACTTTTTAAGAAAACTGCCAAGCTGTTCTCTAAAGTTATCGTACAGTTTTACATTGTCACTAGCACTGTGAGAGTTCCACCTCATCTACATCCTCAAAACTTAGTTTTAGCCCTTGTAATAGATCTGTAGTAGTGGTATCTTACTGTGTTTTTAATTTGCATGTCCCTGTGGCTAATGATGTTCAACATCTCTCCATAAATTTATTTGCCATCTTTATATCTTCTTGGTGAAGTGTCTGCTCAAGTCTTGCCTATTTTTGTTGTTGTTGTTGTTAGGTTGTTTATTATCTTAAAATTGATTTTTGAGAGTTCTTTATATATTTGGGATGGAAGTCCTTTATCAGATACATGCTTTGCAAATATTTTCTTCCAAGCTGTGCTTTTAGAAGAACAGTTTTTAATTTTCATGAAATTTAATTTATTAATTTGTTTTTTATGGATAGTTTTTGGTTTTACATCTAAGAAATGCTTGCCTAACTCATTATCACAAGGATTTCCTTCTCTGTTTTTAGAAGTTTTTTAGATTTTACAATTAGGTTTATGACCATTTTGAATTAGTTTATAATATGGTGCAAAGTGTGGGTGGAAATTCGTTTTTTGTGTATGGATAATTGATGCATGATTTGTTGAAAAGACTTTTTTTTTTAAGATTTTATTTATTTGAAAGAAAGAATGTGGGGGGGAGGGGCAGAGAGAGGGAGAGAGAGAGAATCTCAAGCAGATTCAGCGCTGAGCACAGAACCTGATGTGGGGCTCAAGCCCAAGATCATGACCTGAGTCTGAGATCATGACCTGAGCCAAAACTAAGAGTCCAATGCTTAACCAACTGAGCCACCACGCCCCCTAAAAAGACTTTTTTTTTTTTTCGCTAAATTGTCTTTGCACTTTAGTCGAAATTCAGTTTCAGTTGTCCGTATATGTCAGTCTATTCTGGATTCTCTGTTTCATCTATTTATCTTTATATCAATACCACTTAATCCTTATTACTGGAGGTACATAATACTTGAAACAAATAGTGTTAGGCTTCCAACTTTGTTTTCTTTTAAAAATGTTTTGGCTATTCTAGGTCCTTTGCATTTTAGAACTATAGAATCAGATTGTCGACTTTTACAAAAATAACGAAAAACCCTGCTTATATTTTCATTGGGATTGTGTTGACTCTGAAGATCAGTTTGAGCAGAATTGAAGACAACATTGAGTCTCCTCATCCATGAAGGAGGTACTGCTCCATTTATTTTAGATCTTCTTTTATTTTTTTATTTATTTATTTATTTATTTATTTTTAAAGATTTTTATTTATTTATTTGACAGAGAGAGAGACAGCGAGAGAGGGAACACAAGCAAGGGGAGTGTATTTTTTTTTTTTAAAGATTTTATTTATTTATTTGAGACAGAGAGAATGAGAGAGAGAGAGCACATGAGAGGGGGGAGGGGCAGAGGGAGAAGCAGACCCCCTGCCGAGCAGGGAGCCCGATGCGGGACTCGATCCCGGGACTCCAGGATCATGACCTGAGCCGAAGGTAGTCGCTTAACCAACTGAGCCACCCAGGCGCCCTAGATCTTCTTTTAAATATCCCACCTTTATTTTGTAGTTTTCAGTATATAGGTCTTTCACATCATTTGTCAGATTATACCCTATTTCATATTTTTTTTGATGCTATTGTACATAATAGTGTAAATGTATTAAAAATGTGAACTGTTAAAAAATTCAGATTCATAATTGTTTGTTGCCAGTATATAGAAATATAGTTGAGTTAAGAAATTCCTAACATTGTGATATAATACACGTAACATAGAATTGACTATTTTAACCTTTTTTTTTTTTTTTAAAGATTTTATTTATTTTTGACAGAGAGAGAGAGAGAGAGGGAGTACAAGCAAGGGAAGCAGCAGGGAGAGGGAGAAGCAGACTCCCCGCTCAGCAGAGAGCCGGATGCAGGGCTTGATCCCAGGACCCTAGGATCATGACCCGAGCCGAAGGCAGACGCTTAACGGTCTGAGCCACCCGGGTGCCCCCCCCCCTTTTTATTAAGTGGGCTCCATGCTGGGCCCAGTATGGGGCTTGAACTCACAACTCTGAGATCAAGACCTGAGCTGAGATCAAGAGTTGGATGCTTAAATCACTGAGCCAACCAGGCACCCCTTTACCTTTTTTTTTTTTTAAGATTATTTATTTATTTATTTGAGAGAGTGAGTGAGAGAGCACGAGCAGGGGGAGGGGGAGGGAGAGGGAGAAGCAGACTCCACACTGAGCAGGGAGCCCAACATGGGGCTCGATCCTAGGACCCCGGGATCATGATCCGAGCCAAAGGCAGACACTTAACCAACTGAGCCACCCAGGTACCCCAACCCCTTAACCATTTTTTAGCATGCAGTTTAGTAGTGTTAAATATATTAACATATATAGAAACCAATCTCTAAAACTTTTTCAGTTTGTAAAACTAAGCCTTTACATCCATTACACAGAATTTACCCTGTCCCCTGTTCCCTAATAACCACCTTTGTGCTTTTAGTTTCTATAAGTTTGACTACTCTAAGTACCTCATATAAGTGGAATCATAGTCTTGTTGTGACCATCAGCATAATGTCCTCAATGTTGTTGTTGACACATGTTGAAATATGTTGTCTTTAAGATTGTTGAAGACATGTAGTGTGCCTCAGAATTTCCTTCAAGACTGAATAGTATTCCATTTTATGTATATACCACATTTTGTTTCTCCATTTATCGGTTGAGTATTTCATTGCTTCTGGGTTTGTTTGTTTGGTTGGTTTTTTTACTATTGCAAATAATGCCTTTGTGAACATGATTGTACAAATAAATATCTCTTTGAGAGCCTGCTTTCAGTTCTTTTGGATACCTACCCAGAAGTGGAATCACTGGATCATTGGATAATTCCATTTTTAATTTTTGAGGCACCGCCATGCTGTTTCCCTTTGTGGCTGCACCATTTTAAATTCCTACCAACATTACACAAGGGTTCCAGTATCTCTACATCCTCACCACACCTGTCATTTTCTGGTTTTTGTTTTGGAGAGTAACCATCCTGATGAGTGTGGAGGGATATCTCATTTTGATTTTGCATTTCACTAATGATTAGTGATTTTGAGCATCTTTTCATATGCTTATTGGCCATCTGTATATCTTCTTCGGAGAAATGATAGTCCTTTGCTCATTTTCAAATTGGGTTGTTGTTGTTGTTATTTTGAGTACTTGTAGAGGTTCTTGATAAATTCTGGAAATTACCTTCTTTTTTTTTTTTTTTTATTTTTATTTATTTTTTTTATTTTTTAAAGATTTTATTTATTTATTTGAGACAGAGAGAATGAGAGAGAGAGCACATGAGAGGGGGGAGGGTCAGAGGGAGAAGCAGGCTCCCTGCCGAGCAGGGAGCCCGATGCGGGACTCGATCCAGGGACTCCAGGATCATGACCTGAGCCGAAGGCAGTCGCTTAACCAACTGAGCCACCCAGGCGCCCTGGAAATTACCTTCTTATCAGATAATGCATTGCAAATATTTTCTCCAGAGGTTGCCTTTTCACTCTGTTGATTGTATCCTTTGATGTGCAGAAGTTTTAAATTTTGGTAACATCCAGCTTACCTGTTTTTACTTTTGTTGTCTTTGTTTTTTGGTGTCATATCAAGATATCATTGTCAAATCCAGTGTTATGAAGCTTTCCCCTTTTGTCATTTTGTAAGAGTTTTAGGTCTTACATTTAGGGTTTTGGTTCATTTTAAAAGTTTCTGATTTTGATGAGGCCCAATATCTACTTTTTTTTTGTTGCTTGTTTCTTTTTGTTGCTTTGGAGTCATGTCTAAGAATCTATGACTAAATCCAAGATTTACCTCTGTTTTCTTCCAGGAGCTTTGTGGTTTTAGCTTTTAGATCATTTATCTGGTCTGAGTTAACTTTTGTATATGGGGTGAGGTAGAGTTCCAGCTTCATTCTTTATATGAGGAAATTCAGTTGTCTCCGCATCATTTGTTGAGGAAACTGTTCTTTCTTTCCCTTTTGAATGGATTTGGCACTTTTGCCAAAAATCAGCAGGACATAGATGTATGGGTCTATTTGTGGAAACTCAGTTCTAGTCCGCTGGTGTATATGACAGCCTCTGTCTCTTCTGCTCCCATGTTGGCAACTCACTGATGTTTACTGTGTACTGTGATCTTTGAGTTGGGGATCATGTTTGGGACAAATGGGAGTAGCTTTCAACCTTACCTTTTTCCAGTTGAAGGCAGATGACCTGATGGACAAAAGCCAGATGCTCTAGTTCATTTGATGTTTTCAGGTCACGTTGATAAAGCAAGTGAGGGGTTTAGTGGAGATTGTTCTTTTGCCCAGATACACACTAGCCAGGCCAGACTCCTTAGTGTGGGAAAGTGGGGGTGGTGGGTGAGTAAAGGGCTGCACTTCACCTGAAGAACTGTCTGCATTTGGCTCCTGTCACCTATTACTTAGGTTGCCGCAGTCCAGGCTACCTGTCATATGTATGTGCTGATTCTGTTTGTAGAGAACTTTGGGCTCTAAGAAAGGAGTAAGTAGTGTAAGTAGTACAGTGGTTAGTCACGTACACTCTGGAGGTAAGTGATTGTCTGGATGGAATACCAGCTTAGGCACTTAGTAACTGCAAGATGAGCAAGTTACTTGAATTCTCTGCATCTGAGTTTTGTCACCCACAAAATGGGAATAATAATAGTTTCTATCTCAAAGAATTCAGTGAAGATAAAATGGTAGGATCTGTGATATGCTTTCATCAGGTCTTGGCATGGTATCTGTTGTTGCTTCTGCTGCTATTGTAGGATAGTTTTTGCCTAAGTATAGCTTAGGATCTTTTGTGGTAGACCGTCCCTAACCTGTGTCCTTGTTCTTTAGAGTGTTTATTTCCATTTAAAATTTTATATTCCATGAAACAGGAACAGGGATAGTATCCTCTGTTGATACCATTGCCCCCAGCATCTAACTGACATAATGGGACTCAAAAAACATATGTTGAGTGAATTAACCACTTGGAATTGAATATTTTCATTCTTTTTTTTTTTTTTTTTTTTTAGATTTTTATTTATTTGACAGAGAGAGACACAGAGAGAGAGGGAACACAAGCAGGGGGAGCGGGAGAGGGAGAAGCAGGCTTCCCGTGGAGCAGGGAGCCCGATGCGGGGCTCGATCCCAGGACCCTGGGACCATGACCTGAGCCGAAGGCAGACGCTTAACGACTGAGCCACCCAGGCGCCCCGAATATTTTCATTCTTGAAGAAGATTGATAGAAATAGAAATATTTACAAAAGCAGTCCTTGGCATCTTGGTTTGCTTTAAGTCGGGTGGTGGTTGGTAAATTATAGAGTTTGAAAAGTTGAGTTAAAAGCAGTTATCTTACAAATGTTTAATGAATGCTTAGTCCCTCCAACATCATAGTCATTGCATTTATTCAACTATTTAATGCAGTGCTGGGAAAATTTTCATAATTTTTATGGAAAAGTTATTTCATCTAAAGAAGCCGTAAAATTGGTTTTCCTACTGGCATTCCAGTATTAGGAGGATGAAAGCAAAACTTTCAGGTATAATCATTTATTTGTTTTAAAACTATTTGTGTTTTTCATCTTTGTGTTTATATTTTAAAAGATTTCTGATAAAGAATTTATTGTTGATGGAGCATTTTACTAACCAGATAAATACAAATGATGTAGGCAAGAAGTATTAAATGTCTGAATTATTAAAATACTAAGAGCTTATAGTGAAACCTACTTCTCATAAATGTCTTCAGTAGTGCTGCAGAGATGACTTTGAATCTTATGGCAGTACATTCCAACTGTGGAGTACCAGTTTTCAATTAAAATGTATTTTAAAATAATTTTTCTGCTTAGAAGTACAATGGAGCCAACAGTTTACAGTTACAGCCTTAGTTGCTTAGCTTACCCATAAAAATCAAACTCAAATATTTCATTTTTAATAGCTTAACATTGTTCATGGTGTAATGATACACTTCATGATAAAGGGAATTTTTATTGCACATAATAGGAAATACAGGAATTGTGTGCTTATTTTAGCAGTTTAATATCACCAAAGACCTAGTGGGCTCATTACATTCATATGCTCTGCTCTTCCCAGGGTGCTAGTTTTTGGTCTTTAGGATTGACCACATATGGTCTCAAGTTGGCTGACGTTGCTAAGTATCACATGCTTACACAACAGTGCTGTCACACTGGAAACAGTAATGTTTTGATATTGTCCCTAGAAGAATGAAGGAAAGTCCATAAACCCTCCCACATATTTCCCCTCATATCTCCCTGGCCATAATGGGGTCATGTGGTTCATTCCTTTTTTTTTTTTTTTTTAAGATTTTATTTATTTATTTGACAGAGAGAGACACAGCGAGAGAAGGAACACAAGCAGGGGGAGTGGGAGAGGGAGAAGCAGGCTTCCTGCCTGAGCAGAGAACCTGATGTGGGGCTCGATCCCAGGACCCTGGGATCATGACCTGAGCCGAAGGCAGACGCTTAACGACTGAGCCACCCAGGCGTCCCTACTCCATCAGATCCTTAACAGAAAAATGTTTGCTGGCCCCAGTGTGAGTAAGTGGAATACAAAGGGGTGTTCATAAATATCAGTAACCCGATAAAATATCTGAGAAGCTGCTGACATTCCTTAACTACCCTGAGCAGAGGCGGGTCCTTCCCTACCAAATCCCTGTAGCCTCTTTTCCACATACAACTAGTCTCTCTCCTGTACTACACAACACCTCTCGAAGGCAAGGATCTTAATAGTATTCCTCTAAATGTACCCTGAACTCCGAGTATAACAGGCTTTTGTGACAGAAAAAGTTGACTTCCCATACCACCCAAGACATTTGCTAATAAATTCCCAATGGTGTTCATGTTTCAGCAACTGTGTGCGTAAAGAGACTGTAGTCACCTTCTGACACTGCAGGCTTGAGAACTCTTCAGGTCCAGAAGTTGAATCTTGACAAGCCAACTTGACCAGGATAATTCAATGACTTAAAATAGGAATGAACCGGGGCGCCTGGGTGGCTCCGTCATTAAGTGTCTGCCTTCAGCTCAGGTCATGATCCCAGGGTCCTGGGATCGAGCCCCGCATCGGGCTCCTTGCTCCGCGGGAAGCCTGCTTCTCCCTCTCCCACTCCCCCTGCTTGTGTTCCCTCTCTTCACTGTCTCTGTCAAAAAATAAATAAAATCTTAAAAAAAAAAAAAAAGCAGCCGTGGACATACATAAATGAATGAGCACTGCTAAATTTTAGTAGAACAATTTACAAAAACTGGTGGTAGATTTAGACTGTGGGCTATAGTTAGCCAGCCCCTGCTCTAGTGTTTCCCATACTCTTTCCTTTCCTCCTTCAGGATGTTTTTGATATTCTTGTCCATTTATTTTTTAAAACTTTATTTTAGGGGCGCCTGGGTGACTCAGTCGGTTAAGCGTCTGCCTTCGGCTCGTCATGATCCCAGGGTCCTAGGATTGAACCCTGCATCGGGCTCCCTGCTTGGCAGGGAGTCTGCTTCTCCCTCTGCCTGCCGCTCCCCCTGCTTGTGCTCTCTCTCTGACAGATAAATAAAATCTTAAAAAAAAATAAAAATAAAATTTTATTTTAGGGTAGTTTAGACTTACAGAACAATTGCAAAGATTGTATAGAGAGGTTTCATAAACCCCACACCCGTTTTCTTCTATTATTAGCATCTTATATTAGTATGGTATATTTGTCAAAATTAATGACCCAGTGTCCATACTTTACCATCATCTAAAGTCTACACTTTATTCACATTCTGCTGGTTTTTACTGAATGCCCGTTTTCTGTTCCAGTATTTCTTTACATTTAGTTGTCATGTCTCCTTAAGTTCTTCTGGGCTGTGATAGTTTCTCTGACTTTCCTTGTTTTTGATGACCTTCACAATTTTCATGAGTCCTGGTTAGATATTTTGTAGAATGTCCCTCAGGTGGGATTCATCTAATGTTTTCCTCAATATTAGGGTGAGATTATGGGTTTGGGGGAGGAAGCCCACAAAAGTGAAGTGCCATTTTCATTACATCATCTCAAGGATACAAATCACTGTTGATACTTGTCACCTTTCTTTATAAAGTTACTCTTTTCCCCCTCTTCCTATACTGTGCTCTTTGGAAGAGTATGTGCAGCCCACATTTGAAGAATGGGAAGTTATGCTTCACTTTCTTGAGTACAAAGTACCTATGTAAATTATTTGGAATTCCTCTGCATAGGAGATTTGTCTGTTCTCCCCCTTTTGTTTACTACATCATCATGTTAGTATAAACTTAGAAATATTTATTTTATAATTTGGTTATAATCCAATACTGCTTTGTTCATATTGTTCCAGCTTTAGCCATTGGGAGCTCTTTGACATATCCCCATGTTTTTGTCACTGTGTTAGGTTTTGTTTATTTGTTGTTTTTTGTTGTTGTTGTTTTAGCACTTATATTCTGGCACTACAAGATGCTCCAGGTTCCTCTTGTATATTTCCTGCCTTAGTCCTAGAATTAGCCATTTCTCCAAGGAGCCCTGGCTCCTTTTGTTGGAAAATTGTATTTGAAACCAAGACCTGGGTACCAGATACTTCAAGTGCTGTTGGGCTGCCACGGTGTCATTACTTTTAGGTTCTCAGGTGACAGGTCAAGGAAAATATGATGTGTGTATATTAGCCTGTGTATATACATATATCTATAAATATTTCTGTATGTGGTTGCCTGTATCATTGTAAAGCTAGAATGAGGTCATAATGATACCCAAATCTAATCTGTTAGCACATGGCTCATTCTATCTCTCCCCCCTTGTTTATTTATAACCTTCCACTGGGGCGGTGAAAAAAGTAACTCCCACCATTTGTCATCCGTTTACTTAATTGTTCAGTTCCAGGACACTGGTTTCAGAATTGTTATCTGTACCATTGTGGGGAACATATTTATCAATTAGAGTACAGTGCTTATGTGAGGTTTCTTTTGCCTTCAGTCTTGCAGACTAGTCATTCCTAATGTTATTTAGATCACTAACTTTCCCCCCATTCTCTTCAATGAAGTTGAGTCATGCATTCTTTTTTTTTTTTTTTTTTTAAGATTCTATTTATTTATTTGACAGAGAGAGACACAGCGAGAGAGGGAACACAAGCAGGGGGAGTGGGAGAGGGAGAAGCAGGCTTCCCACCGAGCAGTGAGCCTGATGCGGGGCTTGATCCCAGGGCCCTGGGATCATGACCTGAGCCAAAGGCAGACGTTTAATGACTGAGCCACCCAGGCTCCCTGAGTCATGCATTCTTAATACAGTTAGCTCTTTGTCACATTCTGCAGTCCATGCTGAGATTCTCTGCCCTCTTAAACATTTTTTTTTAATTAACATGTACTAAGGTTCACTCTGTGTTCCGAAAGTCTGTGGGTTTTGACAAATACATAGCACCACTTACCATCTACCATTACAGTGTTATACATAAGTTTCACTACCTGAAAAAGTCCTTTGTGCTTCAACTGTTTAACCTTACCTCTTCCACCCCTAGCAACCACTGATCTGTTTACCACCTCTGTAGTTTTACCTGGAATCATACACCATATAGCCTTCCAGACTTGCTTCTTTTCACTTAGCAATGTGCATTTAAATTCTGCCATCCAGCAATTGCATTGTTTTAATTTGCATTTTTAAATGATATATGCTGAGCATCTTCTCATATAGTTATTTGCCCTGTCATTTTTGGTTAGGAGTCTGTTCAGAACCCCCCCCCCCCAACCCTGTTTTATAATTAGGGGATTTATTAGCTCATTTAACAAGAAATCTGATGGAAAGACAGTTTCAGGATTGGTTCATTTAGCATGTAAGCAGTATAATCAAGGACCCAGGTCCTTTGTGTTTTCTGTGTATTGACTTGTCTGGCTCTTCTTGTCTCAAGGTGGCTGTCATTATTCCAGCCTTCACACACCATCAGCAAAGTCCAGAGGCAGCCAAGAGACAGTCAGCCTCTTTGTGTGTCTTTCTCTCATCTCTTTTTTTACCACTGCATTTTTTTATTGAGATATACTCACATAAAATTGACTGTATTCCAGTGTACAATTTTTAGTATATTCACAAGTTTATGCAGCCGTCACCACTGTCAGAACATTTTCGTCTCCCCAAAATGAAACCCAGTACCCATTAGCAGTCACTCTTCATTTTCCCCTGCTCTCAAGCCTTGGCGACCACTAAGCTGCTCCCTCCCTTTGGAATTGTGTAGTCTGGGCATTTCACTTAAATGGAATGATACTATATGTTGTTGCCTTTCCTCTTGGCTTTTCTCACTTAGCATTATGTTTTCAAAGTTCCTCCATGTTGTAGCATGAATTTATACTTTATTTCTTTTTACAGCTGAATAATACTGTATTGTATGGATATACCACTTTTTGTTTGTTTATTCAATCAGTTGGTAGACATTTGGGTTGTTTCCACACTTGGTTACTGTGAATAATGTTGTATGAACATTTGTTTACAAGTTTCTGTATGAACGTATATTTTCAGTTGTCTTGGGTATTGGAGTACAATTGCTGATAATTATATGGTAACTGTTGAACATTTTGAGGAACTGCCAAACTATTTTCCACAGTGGTTGTACCGTTTTAAATTCCCAACAGTTCTGTATGAGGGCTCCAATTTAATTCCTCATCAATGCTTGTTATTATTTTTTTTTATTACACCCATTCTAGTGGTTCTGAAGTGGTACATCACTGTGGTGGTACATCACTGTGGTTTTGATATTCATTTCCCTGGTGGCTAATGATGTTGAACGTCTTTTCATGTGTTTATTGATCACTTGTATATGTTCTTTCTTTTTAAGATTTTATTTATTTATTTGACACAGAGAGAGAGACAGCGAGAGAGGGAACACAAGCAGGGGGAGCGGGAGAGGGAGAAGCAGGCTCCTGGCTGAGCAGGGAGCCTGATCCGGGGCTCGATCCCAGGACCCTGGGACCATGACCTGAGCGGAAGGCAGACGCTTAACGACTGAGCCACCCAGGCGCCCCGCCCCTGTATATCTTCTTTCAAGCAATGTTTGTACAAGTCCTTTGCCCGTTTTTAAATTGGGTTACTTGTTATTTTATAAGTGAGTTGTAAGAGCTCTTGATTCAAGTCCCTTATCAGGTATGAGTTTTGCAAATAATTTCTTTGACTCTGTGGCTTGTCTTTTTGTTCTTTCAGCAGTGTTTTTCACGGAGTGTAAGTTTTTAATTTTAATGGAGTCCAACATATCAACTTTTTCTTACATGGATAGTGACATTAGTGCTGTATATACAAACTCATTGTGAAACTAAGGGACCTCCTTTTAGCTCTGTGATCTATTTTCAGTTCCTTTTTTTTTTTTTTAATTGTGGTAAAATATATGTAACACAAAATTCACCAATTTAGGCATTTTTAAGTGTACAGTTCAGTGGCATTTAAGTACATTAACATTGTTGTGCAACCATTACCATTGTCCATCTCCAGAACTTTTCATCATTTGAAACTGAACTCTGTACCCATTAAAAAATAATTTATTGTTTCCCTTTCTCTCTATCCCTGGATGACCACCATTCTACTTTCTGTCTCTTTGAATCTCATATAACAGAATCATACAGTATCTGTCCTTGTATGACTGGCTTATTTGACTTAGCATGATGTCATCAATATTTAGCCATGTTGTAGCGCTTATCAGAATTTCCTTCCTTTTCATGGCTGAATAATAGTCCATTGTATGCACATACTATATTTTGTTTATAAATTTATCTGTCAGTGGACATTTGGATGGCTTCTACCTTTTGGCTACTATAAATAACGATGGTATCAACATGGGTGTACAAATATCTCCTTGAGATCCTGCTTTCAATTCTTTTGGATATGTACCCAGAAGTGGAATTACTGGATATTTGGTAATTCTATTTTTAATTTTTTAGGAACCCCCATGCTGTTTTTTCACATTGGCTATACCATTTTACAGTACCACCAACAGTGCACAAGGGTTCCAGTTTCTCTACATCCTTGACAACACTTGCTGTTTTCAGGTTTTTAAATATTTTTTCTTTTTAATCATAGCCATCCTAATGAGCACAAGGTACTATCCTTGTTGTTTAACTTTGCATTTTCCTAATGATAAGTGATGTGGAGCATCTTTTCATGTGTTTTTTTTGTCCTTTGCCCATTTTTTAATCAGTTTGGTTTTTTGGTCCTTGAATTGTAGGAGTTTTTTATATATATATAATCTGGGTAATCCTCATTGGATATATGATTTGCAAATATTTTCTTCCATTTTGTGGGTTGCCTTTTCACTCTGTTGATAATACCCCTTGATGCACAAAAGTTTTTCTTTTTGATTAATCAGATTATCTGTTTTTTTCTTTTGTTGCCTGTTCTTTTGGTGACATTGAGGAAAGCATTGTCAAATCCAATGTCAGGAAATTTTCCTCCTATGTTGTCTTCTAAGAGTTTGTAGTTTTAGCTTTTACATTTAGGGCTTTGATCCATTTTGAATTAATTTTTTGTACATGATGTGAGGTTAGGTCCAGCTTTATTATTTTGCATATTATGAATGTCCAGTGTTCCCAGCACCATGTGTTGAAGAGACTACTCTTTCTCCATTGAATGGTCTTAGCACTCTTGTTGCAAATTATTTGGCAAGTGTTTATTTCTGGACTCTCTATTATTATATTCCATTGGTTTATGCTAGTACCACACAGTTTTGATGAGCTTTGTAGTATGCTTTGAAAGCACGAAATGTGAGTACTGCAGTTTTGTTCTTTTTTAAGATTGTTTGGCTGTTATTTCAGGGTCCCTTGAGATCCCATATGAATTTTAGAATGGGTTTTTCTGTTTTTGCAAAAAATGTAATTGGGATTTTTGTAGGAATGACATTGAATCCATAGATCATTTAGGGCTATTCACATCTGGACAACATTAAGTTTCCTGATTCCTGAACATGGAATGTCTTTCTGTTTATTTTTGGTCTTCTTAATTCCTTTCAGCAATGTTTTGTAGTTCTCAGTGTTGAAGTATTTTGCCTGCCTGGTTCATTTTTCCTGAGAATTTATTCTTTTTGATGCTATTGTGAAAGGAGTTGTTTTTGTAATTTCCTTTTTGGATTGTTCATTGTTAGGGTATAGAAATGCAACTGAGGGGTGCCTGGGTGGCTCAGTCAGTTAAGTGGCTGCCTTAGGCTCAGGTCATAATGTCAGGGTCCTGGGATTGAGCCCTGGGTCAGGCTCCCTGCTGAGCAGGGAGCCTTCTGCCCCGCCCCTTCCTCGCTCATGCGGTCTGTCTCTCAAATAAATAAATAAAATCTTTTAAAAAATGCAACTGATACTTGCATGGTTTTTTTGTTTGTTTGTTTGTTTTGGTCCTGCAATTTTGCTGAATTCATTTATTAGCTCTAAAGTTTTTTTTGTAACCTTTAGGGTTTTCTATATGTAAGATGATGGCATCCCCAAGCAGAAATGATTTTACTTCTTCGTTTCCAGTTTGGATACTTTTTATTCTTATGTAATTATTGTGGCTAGAACTCCCAGTACTATGTTCTATAAAAGTGTTGAAAGCAGGCATCCTTTTCCTGTTCCTGATCTTAAAGGAAAAGTTTTTTAAGCCTTTCACTATTGACTGTGATGTTAGGTGTGGATTTTTCATATGTGCCATTTATCATATTGAGATAATTTCCTTCTATCCCTTTAAAGATTTTTTTTATCATGAAAGGCTGTTAAGTTTGTCAGATGCTTTTTCTGCATCAGTGGAGATGATCATGTGTTTTCCCCCCTTCATTTTAATGTGGTGTGTTCCATTGATTGATTTTCATATGTGAACTTTTCTTACATTCCAGGAATAAATGTCACTTGGCCATGGTATTAGAACCCTTTTAATAGGCTGCTGAATTTAATTTGCTAGTATCGTGTTAAAGATTTTTGTATCGTTAGCATAAGGGAAATTAATCTGCAGTTGTCTTTTCTTGTGGTATCTTTTTCTTTGGTACAGGTAAATACTTTCTTCATAGAATGTGTTAGGAAGTGTTCCCTCCTCTTCATTGAGAATGATTGATTTTAATTCTTCTTTAAATGTTTGGTAGAATTTACCATTGAAGCTGTGAGGGCCAGGGCTTTTCTTTGTTGGGAGGTTTTTGATCACTGATCCAATACCCTTACTAGTTGTAGGTATATTCAGATATTCTATTTCTTCATGATTCAGTCTTAGTAGATTGGGTGTTTCTAGATATTTGTCCATTTCATGTAGTTTATCCAATCCATTGTCCTACAGTTGCTCATAATACTCCTTTATAACCTCCCTTTCGTTTCCAATTCTAGTAATTTAAATCTTCCCTCTATATTTCGTAGTCAGTTTCACTAAAGATTTGTTAATTTTTTGATAGTTTGACGATTCTTTGTTGCTTTTCTGTTCAGTATTGCATTTATTTCTGCTCTAAGCCTTTATTATTTCTTTCATTTTTCTTTGCTTTAGATTTGCTTTTCTAGTTTCTTACAGTGAAAAGTTAGGTTATCGAAAGCAGATTTTTTTTTTTTTATAATAAGGTATTTACAGCTAAAAACTTCCCTGTAAGCACTGCTTTAACAGCATTCAACAAGCTTTGATATGTTGTGTTTTCATTTTTGTTCATCTGAAAGTTTTGTGATCTTCCTTGTGATTTCTTATTTGACCTATGGTTATTTAGGTGTATGTTGTTTAATATCCACGTATTTGTAAATTTTCCATATTTTTTATATTACTGATTTCTAGTTTCATTACATTGTGGTCAAGGGAACATAGTTTATACGATTTCAATCCTTTTAATTTATTTAGACTTGTTTTATGATATTTCTGTGTACACATGAGAAGAATATACTGCTGTAGTTGGAGTGTTCAGGTAAATGTTTGTTAGGTCTAGTTAGTGTAGTGTTACTAAAATCTTTCCTTCCTTGTTGATCTTCTAATTGTTCTATTCATTACTAGAAGTGGGTATGGAAGTCTCCAACTATTATTATTGAATTGTCTATTTGTACCTTTTATTTTTAAAGGGTATTACAGTTCTGAATAGCCAGAGTGATGTTAAACCTCTAGTCACTTCTCTTTGGGAGAGAATTATGGTCAGCTTAGTTAACAGGACTGGGTCTAGAAGTTGTTTTCCCTTTCAGGCAATACAATGTTAATTCCTCAAATTAGAAAAAAAAAAATTCAGTGCTTCAATATTTCCTATGATGCATAGTATACAGACAGTCTTTTAAACAGAATGCTGGGGACCATGTCTTTTATTCACCTACAGGCTAACTTCAGTATGCTAGGAAAATCATCAGTTTGCACCCTGGAGCGAGGGCCTTCTGGCTCCATTTTAGAGCGGTTTCCCTTTATTGATTTTCACGGCTATATGTGGACTGTGGGATGAGATTGGAGAACTACAAAAGGGATCTCAAGAAAGTTTTGAGTTTAAACTTAATCATGAGGGCAAAGGGAGGGCGGTTGTATCACTTAATGATTGCTACATAAGAAACTACCCCCAAATTTAGTGTTTTTAAAACAGCAACCATTTATGACAATTCTTTGGGCTAGGGTCAGCTTGGGGTTCTTCACTGGGTTTGTTTGGAGTTACCCATGCTTCCATAGTCATCTGCAGGCTTGATGGAGTTGGGTGATCTAAAACAGCCTTGTTCCTCTGTCAGGCAGCTGGTAATGGCTGTTCACTGGTTGGCCCAGATGGCCTGAATAGGGAGGACTTAATATGCTTGTGCCAAGAAGGCATTTGCATGTGGTCTTGAAGACCTCTGGAGGCCTAGGTTCAGAAGTCCATGTTGTCACTTCACCTGACATCTCTTGGTTTGAGTCAAGTTGTTAAGCCTGCCCAGATCCAGGGAAGTGGAGAAATAGACTCTACCTTTGGATGGCATAGGCAGCACATATTGCAAAAAGATTATGTACACAGGAATGAGATTCAGAATTTGTAGCTCAGTTTTTGCAGTCTTCTGCAAGTGTCATATGATAACATAGGTATTTTAGAATGATCACTCTGAGTATGGTATCAAGAAAGATTTGAAGAAGGAAGGGAAGAGAAGTCAAGTTAGAGTTAAGAGGCCATTGCAGTCCTCTGTAGGAGAGATGGTCGTATGAGTGAATAAAGACATCACCACATACTTATCATCTAAACATCTCAAGCTGTTCCATACTGATTTATAAAGGGGCAAATGGAGAGAGGAGACGTTGAACTGATCCAGAAAGGCTGCACTAGATCAGGCTCAACTGGAAATAATTGGTTAGGTTGTGTTAAAGTTTTTCTGATTAGCTCAGATAATTTAAGGGAGAAACTTGTGATCTTTTTTTTTCATCAGCATCCTGGCCACCAAGAGCTTAGGAAGAATTGGAAGGAAGGCAGATTTATTTGTCACCTTCTTCTTTTTTTTTTTTTTTAAAGATTTTTATTTATTTAACAGAGAGAGAGAGAGCACAAGCAGGCAGAGTGGCAGACAGAGGGAGAGGGAGAAGCAGGCTCTTCGCCGAGCAGGGAGCCCGATGCAGGGCTCGATCCCAGACCCTGGGATCATGACCTGAGCCGAAGGCAGCCACTTAACCGACTGAGCCACCCAGGTGCCCCTATTTTTGTCACCTTCTTATATCCAGTTGCCCACACTAAGTTCCCACTGTACCAAGGCCTGCCTGCCTGTCATAGTACATTTCTCTCATGTATCACTGGTACTGGCTAGGAATAGTTGATAGTTCAATTAAAGTAATTTATGTAGAGGTGAGAATAAGAAAGTGTTTGCATTTTAGAAGAGATGTTTGTTAAACAACTTCTAATTGATACATCTAAGCATATAATATATAAACAAAATGTAGGTTGTCTGGTTTTTTTTTTGCAAGGTGTTAAAATAGCATAATGTCCTAAAATATATCACACAGATTAAAGTGTGTATCTGTTTTTATGTTTAATCAGCATTGCCGCTACATGGATCTCTATCCCAGTGGTCTCCATAAATAGAACTTTATTGCCTACAAAAGCACCAAACCATGGAAACTGCAAATAAGAAATAAGAGTTACCTTCTTATGCTTCCTATGCGCTGTTCTCAGAGTTTTTTGAGATTCTTGTATGCATGATGCTTAATAAATAAAATGATTCAAGAGCAATATTGGGCTGTTTATTGACATGCTCACCCAGTGTTCAGAAGCAATTGTTTTGTAGTGTGGAGTTGGTGACTATCAGAATTTTTACCCAAATAACTAGAAATTATTAGTAAGTGCATATAGGCTACTTTACTTTTTTAAAATTCATTTTTGCCACTGCTTCTAGTTTTTTTCTGTAGATTTTAAAACAGATTCCAAACATGCTGTCAGTTCACAAACAAATGCATTAGTGTGTATCTCTAAGAGATAAGGATCTTTAAAAAACACACCTTCAATACCATTATGTTACAAAGAGTATAATTCTTTAGTATCATCTAATATCCAGTTCATTTTCAAATATCCATGATTGTCTCAGAATTGTCTTTTTTCCAGATAGTTTGAGTCAAACCCCAAAGTCCCAGAATATTGCTTTTGGTTAATATTTCTTAAATTTCTTTTAATCTATATACTAACATAGTTCTCCCTCCTTTTTCTTTTTTTCTTTGACCATACCATTTCCTTGTTGAAGAAACTGGGCCATCTGCTTCAAAAATTTTTCTACATTTTGGGTTTTGCTGTTTAAAAGATCAGAGAAAAGATGTTAGTCTCTGAAGAAGAGATCCTTCTTCCATCTCATAAATTTTGTAGAGTGCTTACTACTATAGTGGGGTGAGAGAAGGGCTATTTGGATACATCATTGAACAAAGACAAAAATCCTTTCCTTCATAGCATTTAAATTACCATTCCATGGGCAGTAGACAAAAATGAATCCTAAAGTTTGTTGGAAATCCTCTAGAAAACAATAAGAGCATAACAAAAGGGGATAGGGAGGTGTGGGACCTCCTTGGACTAGTGGGATGTGGGGCTGACTGCCCTGGAAGTCTAAGAGAGTGGAGCAGAGGAGTTGCCGGGATCTGATTTACATTTAAACGGGGGCACTGTGGCTGCAGTGCAGTGGGTGAAGGAGCAAGGGTGGAAAGCTACTCTGTAACCTGGGCAAGAGGTGGTAGAGGATTAGATGGAGGGCAGTGTGGGGAGAGCCAAGGGTGATGGCAAAGTTTCTGTCTCTAGCAGCTAGAACGACTTAACGCAGAAGGTCTCAGAAGGCTTAATCATAGGCAGAGGCTGAATAGTTGCTGCCATTTCCATTCACTATTCTGTTGGTAAAGGACTATTGAAAACTATTCCTTTTTGGAAGATTATGTTAAAGGCCTTTTGGTTTGGAGGGGGTGAGTTGTTAGATGCTTAATTTTTTTTTTTAACTTTGTAAAATGCTTTCTGTTTTTGCAAATGTCTTATTTAATGGCATTTAAAGGTACTTTTCATTGGACATGGCAAAAATTTAGAAATTCACGAGTTTGTATTTTTAATAACATTTGTTCTTGGCTCTTTGAAAATTTTCAAAACTACAAAAAAAAGTTAAAAGTAAAATTATATTCCCTTCATCTAAATTCAGCAGTTGGCATTTATTAACATTTGCTTTAGGAAGTACGTATGTACCTTTTCGGTTTTTTTGTTGTTGTTGTTTTGCCAAACCGTTTGACGGTAAGTTGCAGACATCAAGAATACCCAAATGATTAATATAAAGTCCATATTCATATTTTATCCTTTTGTTCCCTTTTCCTCCAGGATCCCCCATTTTGTTGTGTGACTCTCGCCTCCTTTAATATGTATGAGTCTCCTGACCTTTACTTTCATCTTTTATGACATTGACATTTTTAAGGAGACCACGCCTGTTATCTTGTAGAATGTCCCACAATCTGGATTTGTCTGATTATTTCCTTACGATTAAATTCCAGTGAAATGTAGATTTACTTCTACCTTTTAAAGACTTAAAAATATAAGCATAAGAATAGTGAGGGCTTTACAGAGTCTTTTGCAAGCATCACTTTCAGTTACTACCAAATGGTAGCAAGGTGCCTAATCTTGTAATAAGCGTTGTCATAGAATCAACATTAAGTTGAAGGGAATTTTAGATGTATCTCCAGAAGTCATAAACTGCAGGCAACTGGCAGAATAGATACAGTCTTAAAATGTAACAAACAGAAAGTTGGATTTTGACCCCCTGGTATGGACTGTGTTTTCCTTATTGTTCGTCCTCCCCCATCATTTAAATCATCTGTGCTGCTCCTGAAGCTTTTGAACAAGTGACCCACATGCCCACCTCTCTCTTTACATAGCTAGAGAAACCAGGCTTAGAAAGGCCAAGTTTCTGAGGGACACATAATTAGTAAGAGACAGAATAGTCAGGTCTTGGAACCTCAGTCTCTTAAAGACCCAGTTGATTCTCAACCAAAGCTCAGTTATTTGCAGTCATGGGACAAGTGAAAAAGTTTATAACTTTGCCACCTTCTGTGATTAGGCAAGGAATCAGGGATGCCACAGAATGAAGTTTTATCGTATATAATACAGGTAGGTCCTAAGCTTACTTCATACAGTCTTTATTTTGTGTGTTAGATACCATTTTAGCAAAATTGATTTCTTTTATCTGTCTACTATTTTTCATAATAACTTTCTTCCTTTTTTAGCTACAAGGCTTTGGCAGACCAAGTGTATATCATGCTGCTATTGTCATCTTCCTAGAATTCTTTGCGTGGGGCTTGTTGACAACTCCAATGTTAACTGTAAGTATTGCTGAACAGGTCCTTGTTTATGAAAGCAAAACAGAGGTTCTTAAGCATATATCCCCAGGGCCAAATGTTTAGGTATGTGTTTGAGAGAATCTCTTGACAGCGATTTAAGACTGCTTATTCCACTGTGTTGTTTCCACTGTGGAGACTAAGAACTACCTGCAACAAAACACCTGGGCTGCACGTTAAATATTCTTGGGTAGCAAGGCACTCCCACTGAGCCAGAATCTTAGAAGTGCTGGGAGTGAACTGTAGGTATTTAGGAAGACCGTGAAGATGCACAAGGGGAAATTATTGCAAAGCTTTGTTGAACTTTGTAACTTACTTTGTATGGATGTAATGGCCTTTGACTAAGAACATAGGAAATAGATTGGTAAGTACCTTGTAACAGTGATCATTGTCGTATTTGGTAGCTAACTTACTATAGCCACTTCTTTGCAGAGGCTGTACTGAATTTCTTAGCAAGAACCTGGATATTTGATATGTGTTGTGGTTAGAGGGAAGGGAAATGCTTAAGAAAGGTTTGGCATGTAGATTTTGGGTACTTAATTACTTTTTTATTTATTTTATTTTATTTTTTTAGACGATTTTATTTGGGAAAGTGCACATGCACGTGTGTGCACGAGCAGGGGGAGGAACAGAGAGAGCGAGAGAATCCCAAGTGGACTGAGGACAGAGTCTGACACAGGGCTCAATTTCAGGACCCTGAGATCATGACCTGAGCCAAAATCAAGAGTCAGACACTTAACTTGACTGAGCCACCCAGGTGCACCCCAATCACTAACAATTCTAATAAAAATATTTTAAAATTGAAGAAAAAGGTATTTTTAAATTGGCCTTACATTTCAGTTGTCTTAAAAATCATTGCTGGTTAACTCTTCCCAATCACCATTTTGCCTTACAAGAGAATCCCTTTGGATACAGATAAACTCTGGTCACAAATTAGCTTTAGAAAATAGGCAACTTTAAAGGGTGGCTGTTAGCCTTACATAAGACTTTGCTATTTTTAATTCTTCTGGTGCATTTAAAATAAAATTTGATTTAATTAAAATGACAGCTTGGATGGAGCAGTCAACTTAAAAGGTTGCCTGTGTTTTTAAACCTCTATTTTATTCTTTCTCATTATACTACGTTTTCCTTCCTGAGGCTTTACTACAGAAGGTAATTGGTTATTAGTTAATGGGGGTAAGTGGTCCCCGTTTTAAGTTTCATGAGCCTGCTGTGTTCACCACTGTTTGGGCTGCCTATGACACAGTTGGTGCTCAGTAGATATTTTCTTTGAATAATAAGTATATGAATTATAGGCACACGTGTGTGTCCTTGAGGGATTGTTTCTTTGAGACCTATTTTCAGTATGAATATAGACACACCAGGCTACTCATTGTAAGGAACTATGTTACTTAATTTTTGGTCTAGGCTCTCTGACTCTGGTCCATGTCCATGTCCCCCGCAACCCCCATGTGTTAAGCGTTTTAAATAGTTTAAATAGTATTTTTCTAAGGCAACCAGAAATCTGCTGTAGTGGTTCAGCAGGTTTCTCAATATAGAGTTAATCCTATAATCATGCTCTAGTAAGAATTCAAAGTGAAGAATACTTTAATATTTTTGAGGCCTTGTTAGAAATTCTGAAACCACCTTCCAGACAGTTAAAATCTTTGGGGACCTTTTTGGCCCTAGACCAGGTTGCCAGATCTCTTTTAATTTTAATTAATTAGTTAATTAATTTTAATATGCATGCAAAGACTGATGTGCCTTTTTTCTTACTGCCCAATGCAGATAATTTTCCTAGGGGTTCTTTGTCCTCGTTAGACCCTGGAATGCAGCCTTAGAAGCCAGCTAAAATGCTGCTTTATTTTCTCTTTGCAGTTTCTGAGCAGTTGTGCTGCTTTCAGAGATTTGGTTAAAATAAACATGTGAGGAGTACAGGGTTGCTAGCATCACTCTGACACACTATACTGTCATAGAAAAAGTGTTGCTGAGTCAGTAGATGGGTTCATTCTCTTTTTTCTGAGCTCTTGGTGTTGCTAAATTAAGCTAAATGTCCTTTAGTGTCCTATCTCCCTTAGCCTTTACATCACAGTTTGCTACCTCTGTTTTTGTTCTGATGTGGCAGGGCTGGTTCCTTTCACCTTTTTTATGGGGGGCAGGAGGGGGAGATTTTCTCTGGCATATCCCCTCTACTTTCTGCCTTTTCTGGTTGTACAGAAAACTGATAATGTTAGGTTGTTTGATAAGGAAGGGACAAAATTAGGGTTTGTTTATTACAGCAGGAGTTCGTTTATCCTCTTCCTTTATGTTGGGGTTTACTGTTGTCAGATAACTAGTTCTTGGCATCCTGCATCTATCACCCACTATGGTGTAACTATTAGGATGATGGTTCATGTGTGGGGTTTTTTTTCCGTGCTATAACTAGTGGACAGCATTCTGTCCTGTTTCCATCAGGTGAGAAAAACAGTCTGAAGTAAGGATTTGGAGATACAGAACAGTACCTACATATTAGTATTTTGTCCAATCAGACTGTCTGCATCCTAGCACTCATTAGAAGTGCTCTGTTTGAAGTAGTACAGAATTGGAGACTTTCCAGGATGGCGGAGAAGTAGGAGACCTTAGTTTTGTCAGGTCCCAGGAATTCAGCTAGATTGCTATCAGATCATTCTGAACACCTGTAAACTCATCCAGAGATCTAAGAAAAGAATTGCTATAATTCTACAAATAGAAAAGTGACCACGTTCTGCAAGAATGACAAGACAGAAAAACTCACCTCAAAAAAGAACAAGAGAGGGTACTGACAGCCAGAGACCTAATCAATATGGATATAAGTAAGATGTCAGAACTAGAGTTTAGAATAACGATTATAAAGATACTAGCTGGGCTTGAAAAAAGCATAGAAGACACTAGAGAATCCCTTTCTGGAGAAGTAAAAGAACTAAAATCTAATTAAGGCAAAATAAAAAGGGCTATTAATGAGATGCAATAAAAAATGGAGGCTCTAATTGCTGGGATAAATGAGGCAGATAGATGCCATTCCCATTGGAAATATGGACTTGGCCCTGCTTATAGTCATTCCCACCCCATTGCTGCTTTTCTAACTAGGTCTTAGTTTGCATTTCAGGGCCTTGGGGCTGTTACTTACACAGCCAGGGTGCCAAGACTGGTGGCAAGTTCCCAGTCAGTCCCTGAACGCTTGGTGCTTAGCTGGCTAGGGTATTCATGGTGATGGGTAAAGATTTAATTTTCTGTTACGCTGGTACATGAAACAATTTGTGTTTTGACCTTGTGTCTAGTGATTTTGCTGAATTCACTTATTAATACTAAGTGTTTATCTGCAGATTTTTACATACATGTTCATATATTTTGTGAGTGACAGTTTTTAAATCCTTCCAGTCCTTTTTCTTTTTCTTTTTCTTACTGCATTGCTGTGACATCCAGTACAGTGTTGAATAGAAGCGATCATAGTAGGCATCCTTATCTCATAGATGATATCTGTTGGAAAGTGATCTAAAATTTAAAATTCACCACTAAGTATGTTATTTGCTATAGATATGTTTTTGTAGATACTCTGTCAGAGAAAGGAAGTTCCCCTCTATTCCTGTTTTGCTTACAGTTAATTAGGTGTTAAATTTTATCAAATGAATTTTCTGCATATAACCAGATAACAACTAGATTTTTCCTTTATTTGAGTAATGTTGTCAGTTATATTGATTTTTTTAATTAAAAGATTTTATTTGAGAGAGAGAGATTACAAGAAAGGGGGTGTAGAGGGAGAAGTAGACTCCCCGCTGAGCAGGGAGCCCGACGCAAAACTGGATTCCAGGACTCTGGGATCATGACCTGAGCCGAAAGCAGACGTGTAACCGACCGAGCCACCCAGGTGCCCAGCTATACTGATTTTTGAATATTAGGCCACTCTTGCATAAATCCCACTCACTTAGTTTTGTTATATATTTATAACTAGAAGCTTGTACTTTTCATCCCCTTCACCCATTTCACCCACCGTCCCCTGCCTCTGGCAACCACCAGTCTGTTCTCTGTATCTGTGAGCTTGTTTATTTTGTTTTGTTTTGTTTGCTTCCACATATAAATGAGATAATATGATATTAGTCTTTTTCTGTTTGACTTATTTCTCTTAGTGAAATGCCCTCAGGGTCCATTAATGTTGTCTCAAGTGGCAGAATTTCCTTCCTTTTTAATGGCTGAATAATATTCCCGTGTGTGTGTGTGTGTGTGTGTGTGTGTGTGTGTGTGTGTGTGACAGTTTCTTTTATTTTTATTTTTAATTGAAGTACAGTATGATATATTAGTTTCAGGTGTACAACATTGTGATTTGACAGTTCTGTACATTACAGAATGCTCACTGTGATAGTTACCATCTGTCACCATACAGAATTATTACAGTCTTAATGACTATATTCCCTATGGTCATAGACTGTTGCATGTATATTATCTTAATTTCTAAACATTTGGGGACTTTTCTAGATTGTATTATCAGAGATCATATTATGAATTATTTCAGTTCTTCAAAATTTGTCAAAGCTTGTTTTGTATACTTGCATATGGTTAATTCTGATAAATTTTCCATATGATCTGAAAAGAACAAGTATTCCCCTGGAGTAGTGTTCTCTATGTGGTAAGTATGTTAAATTTGTTAATTATGTTTGATGTCTTTTATATATTCACTGATGTCTTTTGTCTGCCTGTTCTGGCATCCTTCAAGAGAGATGTATTTCTCTTCCACTTTTTACATTATTGTTGTGCAGCTAAATTCTGTATTTTTTTTAAACACTACAGTACATTGTAATATTTTATACAGTCAGTATTTACCCTGATACTTATCCATTCTGATGTTCTTACTTCTTCTGTATTTCTGTGCTTTCTCCTATAATCAGTTCTTGAAGACTTTTTTTTTACTTGTTTTGCTTTGGTGCAGGTCCCTGTGCAGCACATTGTTTTTAATGTGCATAGCATTTTTTGGAATGTCTTGGAGGACACTTACTTATTTTAAAACTTTCTTCTGTTTCCTACCATAATTTGGTTATTTGGCAGTGAGGCAGATTACCTTTTCCTATTTGTGTTCTTTTTGTGCCTTTCAGTGATTTTCAGATTTGTTACTGAATTTTATACATGCTTATATTTACAAATGAGGGGGTAGATCAGAGATTGTGAAAACAAATTTTTCTGGGGCTAGGCAAGTAATGTAAATGTCAGAAGTGGGGTAGGAATGTTGTAGTTGGAATACATGCTCCTTCAGCTGCAGCAGCCGCTGTCTGCTTACTCAGCTAATCAGTGATGTGGCAATGGAAGCCCCATGTTTTGAAATCTTCTGACTTCCTGTAACATGCTAGAAAATCATATGGAGTATGATTTTTCCTAAAATTTACACACTGACAATTATCACACTTTGAAAAACACAAATACAAGTCAGAAAGAATATCAGCTTGCCAATTTGCCGCCTGTGCCCTATACACCTCTGGTAGTTGGAGTGCTGCCCAGGTGGAAAGGCCTGTTCCTCAGAATTGAATGCACGCATTGCTTGTAGGAGCTCTTGATTTATGTCAGTGTGGTTGTTCAGAGATCCCTCTGTAATGATGAAGTAGTTTATTGTGTGATTGTAGGGCTTTATGCTACTCTTGGCAAACATAAGGAACCTGGGGCATTATCATTTTTTAATCCTACCCATTTGGTTCTGCAGGTATCCCATTTAGTAATCTCAGTTCAGAGAACTGTGCTGTTTGATTCTTATGTTGGGCACAGATACGGAGGTCAGCAGCCTTGAGAGCAAGATACCAGGAGCTCATTTTATAACCTTTTAAAAACCTCTTCAACTGTGGATGTTTTTCCTCCTCCTCCAGTTCTGAATCTTGTTTTTTTTGTTTTAGTTTTTTTCCTGGACTCTGGGAAATTTACGTTTTCAAAGATCTTTTTTTTTTCCCCTACCTTCACATGTTATTGTTGCTTCAACTCTTTCAGGGTTTCCCGTCTGCTGTGTAGGATCCAGAAGTCCTTCACTATTCTTAGCTTCTCAGGAATACTGTAAATTTAGTTTCCTATCAGTGGAATTTTAGGCAGAAGTACAGAAATACAGCTGTGTGTGTGTGTGTGTGTGTGTGTGTGTGTAATGTGTAAGCATATATACATACATATGCGGTTATTAGCTTCATTGTACTAGAAGTCAGTTCAACTCTCTAAACTTTCAGTTATTAGGAAATACTATTATAGGGGTGCCTGGGTGGCTTAGTCGGTTAAGCGTCTGCCTTCAGCTCAGGTCATGATCCCGGGGTCCTGGGATTGAGCCCCACATCAGGCTCCTTGCTCAGTGGGAAGTTTGCTTCTCCCTCTGCTGCTTCCCCTGTTTGTGCTCTCTCTCTCTCTCTCTCTCTCTCTGCGAAATAAATAAATAAATAAATAAATAAATAAATAAATATCTTTTTTAAAAAAAGGAAATACCATTATATTTAATGCTTATAATAGTTCTGAAGAATAAAGGCAATATCTTCCTTAAGTTTTATTTTATATAGGAAGATGTTAAAAATGAAAGCTTTGATTTTTATCAGAAATGTTTAATAAACTTTTTATCGTTAGGTTAAATTATATACTGTATTTAATTTTTTTTTTAATTTATCATAAAATGGGTAGAATATTGCTGTTTTCTTTACAGCTGCTTTATTTTATGAATACTTGGCTTTTTTTTATTGACTTTTTTGTTTTACTTATTTATCCAATAAGATTTAACTGCTTTCTTCTCCACCCCCACCCCCCATTAGGAAAATGTAGAAGAATTTTGAAAAGCACAGATTGAAAATTCTTAGAGGAACTTCCTGCATCATGGCACTGTTGCCCAGAAATGGTCCCTCACATAGCCAGGCATCCCATTAGATCTCTTCAGTTTAATGTACAGCCCAATAAATGCATACTCCATCGTTTATACATGCTGATGGTTTTGTCAGATTTAAGTGGTTGTCTCCTGTTTCTGGATTGCATCACCTGCACAAGTGAATGCATGTTTGGGTCGTTTTGAGGGTAGAGTTGTTTTAGGGGAGGTCAGAGGACAGAGCCGGAGACAGTGGAGGATCGGCACCGGTGCCCCTTTGACAGCAAGCAGGCAGCCCTGGAGTTGGTGTAGTATTCACGGCACTTCTCCACCTTCTGTTTCACCCTGGCAGAAACTGTGAGGAAGCCTCTGCTCAAGGGGAGTCCGAGAAATGTCTGTATGCTCTCAGCCTCAGTTTGACAGAATATATAAGGGGAGAACAGAGGGTTGTGAGACAGTAGATACCCACACCCAGTGGCACACCCAGGATTAGAGAAACATTTTTTAAAATACACTGACTTTCTTGTGTTTTGCTGTTTCACCATATTTTTGTGATGCATGTAACAAATGAAACTGTTAAGGAGTTCTGATAGTGATTTGCATTCCATTTTCTTTAAAGAAAATTTTTATATCTCTGTATCCTATGAAGTATGTTATTTTTGAGATTTTTCTGAGAACTCTAAAGATTTTTAACTTGTGATATTTGCTGTCTTTTATCTACTTTCCTATTTTTCCAGTATAAATAGGTAGAGTTGCAATGCACCTAGCTGAGATGACAAACCTTTTCTAAATCTTAGGAATAATCTTGTTAAGGGAAAGGTTGGAAATAATTTCTGTGAATGCATTTTACTTTCATAGCATTCCATGCAAACTTACTGAAGTCTAATGTCAATATCTTCACCCTCATCCAGGACAGCAGTGTCAGCACGAATGAGGTGAAGGAATGTAAACACTTTGTTCAGTTACCTCGTTTATTCTAATGTCATTAAGTCTTTTAATTCCACACAATTAAAAAAACCTACAGGACACATCATTTTGTTGGGTGCATCAGTGTTCATTTATATTCACCATTTTCTTTGCTGTTTACTTCATGTTGCATCTCACATCTTAGTCTAGATTATTTTCCTTCTTCTGGAAGTACATTTTTTTATATCTCATTAGGTGGAGTCCATAAGTTAGTAGACTCACTACTGTAAGTTTTTGCTAGGTTAAAAATTGTGCTGAAAGCACATTTTAACCAGGTATAGAATTGTAGGTTGGCATTTGTCTTCCTTTCCTTGTTATGTTGATGATAGGATAGCATGCTTCTTGTCTGGGCTCCATTGTTACTCTTACGAAGACATCTTAACTGCTGCTCATTTGAAGCCAGTCTGTATTTCTCTTGCTGCTTTTAAGTTTTTGTTTGTTTGGTTTGGTTTGGTTTGGTTTTCTGATTGTGAGTTTGGATTTCTTTTTATATTGCTTAAAATTTATTATGCTGCTTTAATATCTGCCCTGATGTCTGTCATTGGTTCTAGTACATTCTCAGCCATTGGCTCCTGAAATGTTGTGTTTGCCTCATTCTCATTACAAGACAAGTTTAATTGAAGTTGTGTCATATTTTCTTATAGGATCCTCTGTGTCTTTTACTTTCTCTTTTATTTTTTGTCTTTTTGTCTCTCTATGCTGCATTCTGGATAGTTTCTATTGACCTACTTTTGGGTTCAGTAATTCTCAGCCATGTCTAATCTTGTCAAACATCTCCATTGAGTGAGTTCCTAACTTAAGTCAATACATTTTTTCTGTTTGGGAATTTCTTTTCTTTTTAAAATCTGTGGACTTTCCTACAGCTTCTAGTTCAAAAATTTCAAGCTTATTTTCTATATCTTGGAACATAGTAAGCATATTTTTTAAAAATTTTATTTATTTGAGAGAAGAGAGCATGCACGTACCAGTGGGGGGAAGGGGCACAGAGAGAGAGGGTCAAGCAGATTCCCTGCTGAATGAGGAGCCTGACACAGGGCTTGATCCCAGGACCCCAAGATCATGACCTGAGCCAAAGTCAGATGCTTAACCAACTGAGCTGCCTAGTGCCCCAAGCATACTCTTTTTACATTATTTCTGTTAAGTAATTCCAGAATGTGAAGTTGTTCAGAGTCTGTTTCTATTATATACATATTCTTTGTTGCTGTTTCTTGCTTATGGTGTCATATTTCATTTTGTATCTGATTACCTTTGATTATGTCCTGGTCATTATATTTGAAAAAAAATATATGTATGGTTGATTTGAAACCTAGATGATGCCTTTTCAGGATTGATTTTAGATTTTTTTTTTTTAAAGATTTATTTATTTATTTATTTGAGAGAGAGAGAATGAGAGGGAGAGAGCACATAAGAAGGGGGAGGGTCAGAGGGCGAAGCAGACTCCCTGCCGAGCAGGGAGCCCGATGTGGGACTCGATCCAGGGACTCCAGGATCATGACCTGAGCCGAAGGCAGTCGCTTAACCAACTGAGCCACCCAGGCGCCCTGATTTTAGATTTTTTCTGTTAGATATCCAGAGGTGCTACCAGTCTGGAATCACTATGATCCAAATTGAAGGCTTGAGGTTTCCTGGACTACCTAGGTCACATGAAGCTGGGCTGCAGGTTCATACTTGAGCTTATATAACCTTTTGTGGCACCTGCTTAAAATTGTTGGTGGTGAAGGGTGTAGCCCATTAACAGTTTGTGTTTGCTGCAAATGCTTTTGTAAGAAAAGCACCTGAGTGCCCCTGTGTATGTTCTTGCCTTATTTAGATTTCTGCCTCATTATTTTTTACCTTTTCATACTTTAAGGATATTTTCCATATATCGCTGATACTTAAAATGTTTTCATTCCAGGGTTCATCTTATTTACGTAACCTAACATTAACAGAAGCAAAATCTTTCTCTTTAATTGGTTTTTGAATTTCTCTTGATGTTTGCTTTTTGTAGGTTCTACATGAAACATTCCCTCAACACACATTCCTCATGAATGGTCTCATTCAAGGTGTAAAGGTAAGAACAGTTTTTGTGTGGTTCACAAGGAACCAAAGGCAGGAATCCTTTAGTAGTTTAAGTCTGGAAGTTTAAGTGGGAAGTAGGGAAATAATCACTGTTTGTTCTGGAGACCTAAATCTAAACTTCTACCTGGATTATTTTTTTTTTTTTTAATTTTTTTATTGTTATGTTAATCCCCATACATTACATCATTAGTTTTAGATATAGTGTTCCATGATTCATTGTTTGTGCATAACACCCAGTGCTCCATGCAGAACGTGCCCTCCTCAATATTCTACCTGGATTATTAATGTCAAAATGAAACACAACCCAAGCCCATAAGGCATAGAATGGTTTACTGGTAAAAGCAGTACTTCATTTTTATTAACATGTATATAGCAGTTTATAAAGAGTTTAATTATGTGAGGCTTTTAATTGCCTTGCCTATCATATTCTTGTCTGCTTTTGAGATTGACTTTGATATTGAGGAAGAAGGCAGCATCAAGATTTCGTCAGCTATATAGTCGTCTTGTCAAAGCTTGTTTGTGTTCTAGTCACAGCTAAGTTCTCGACCATGTAATTAATTAGCCTAATTCATTGTTTAAATTTTAATGTGATATTTATCAGAAAAGCTTATGAAAGATTAAAATAGAATGTTATGTTCCAGTCCCACTTCACAGTATAGTTAGTCTATGGGAATAGTGTCCTATGTGTCCCTCCCAGCTTAGATGGTATTGATCTGTGAGCTGAGGAGCACACAAAATTATACCATAGTAATTTGCTGAATTTACAGCTGGGAGCAGCATTATTTGTAATGAATGCTATTTATTCTTTTCCCTAGTTTCAAAAAGAATTTGAGAATGCTTACAATAATGGCATTTTATTTTTTATTTTTTTAAAGATTTATTTATTTTAGAGAGCAAGCATGAGCGGGGGAGGGGCAGAGGAAGAGGGGGAGAGAGAGAGAGAATCTCCAGGAGACTTCCCACTGAGCCTGATGTGGGCTCGATCTCACCACCCTGAGATCATGACCTGAGCAAAATCAAGTCGGACACTCAACTGACTGAGCCACCCAGGTGCCCCTAAAATGGCATTTTAAATAAAGGTTGAAGCAAGAAGTTTTTAGTACTCATTGAGAAGAGGAATATTATCAAGAATCTGGCATGTGGTCATTTAAGCACCTGTTTGTGATCAGCATAGATAAAAAGAAAAAATGAGAGAAAGCATTGATAAAAATATAACATAAATTTATCCTTATAGTAGATTCTTGGGGAAGTTACTCCATAGACCTTTTTATCTTATGGACTAGCTAATAAAATGTGTTTTAGTCTGGTTCTGCAAAATAAAACCAGCTAGATCTGTACTCTGAAGCCGAGCAGTGTGCTACACTTTGACCTAGAGACACCTACAATATTATTCTAAAAAAATGTAAAACACAAGGTATTTGGATTGATTCAGGGGCTTGGACAGTGGCTTATTCCACTTCAGTATATACAAACTTCAGCTCATTGAGCTTTAATAAGGACTTCTGTCCTGTAGTGATAGGTTATTATGTCAGGGGTAGGGATAAAATGACAGCACCTACAGCAAAGTGTAGCCCTATTAAGATAGCTTAATGTGAGTGTGAGCACAGTGAAGTGAATGTGGCTTCAAATTGGGATCAAGCCCCGTGTTGGTCTCCACACTCAGTGAGGAGTCTGCTTGAGATTCTTTCTCCTTCTCACCCTCCCCTTGCGCTTGCTCGCTCTCTCAAATAAAAAAACAAAATCTTGGGGTACCTGGGTGGCTCAGTCGTTAAGTGTCTGCCTTCGGCTCAGGTCATGATCTCAGGGTCCTGGGATCGAGCCCCGCATCGGGCTCCCTGCTCGGTGGGAAGCCTGCTTCTCCCTCTCCCACTCCCCCTGCTTGTGTTCCCTCTCTCGCTGTGCCTCTCTTTGTCAAATAAATAAAATCGTAAAAAAAAAAAATCTTTAAAAATAAATAAATAAAAGATCTTTCTAACCAGGGTGATTATTACAGATTAAATGAACTAATATATGTAAACCTATTAGCACAATATCTTCCTGTGCTGACTAAAATGTTACAAGGAGAAATATGTAAAAAACAAAAACTATTAGAAGGAAATCTTGGTGACCATTTTCTTACCAGTTTGGGAAAAGATTTTCTTTTCTTAGAAAAAGAATTTATAAAGGAAAAGATTGAGGCATTTACATCAGTATTTTAACTTTGGTAAGTCAAAACCACCATCATAAAAATTAAGACAAATGACAAAAAGTTATTTGCAGCATGTGAAATAGAAGGAGGAATACATAAAAGTGCTCTCAAAGTAAAATGTTATGAAAATGATTGATATCCCAGAGGGGAAGGAAGGACATAAGCTAGCAGTTTACAAAAGATGTCAGTGTAGAAATAGGTTTATCACTAGTAAGCAATGAATCCCAAATGAAATGAGATTATATTTTCTTTTTTTTTTTTTTTAAGATTTTATTTATTTATTTGACAGAGAGTGAGAGAGAGAGAGAGACAGAGGGCAAGCACAAGCAGGGGAAACAGCAGGTAGGGGAGAAGCAGGCTCCCCGCTGAACAAGGAGCCCGATGTGGGGCTCAGTCCCAGAACCATGGGATCATGACCTGAGCCAAAGGCAGCTGCTTAACTGATTGAGCCACCCTGGTGCCCCGAGATTATATTTTCACATAGACATTGGTAGAAAAGTTTAAACTGACAATAACTAGTTCATTTTGTGGTAAATTGGGTCCCCATACATGGTTGATGGAGGATAAATTGGTATAGCTTTCCTGGAAGGCAGTGTTTAAAGAACCTCAAAATAGGGGCACTTGGGTGGCTCAGTTGTGAGGCGTCTGCCTTCAGCTCAGGTCATGGTCCCAGGGTCCTGGAATCTAGCCCCACATTGGGCTTCTTGCTCAGCGGGGGGGGAGCCTGCTGCTCCCTCTCCCACTCCCCCTGCTTGTGTTCCCTCTCTTGCTGTCTCTCTGTCAAATAAATAAAAATCTTAAAAAAAAAAAAAAAAAAGAACCTCAAAATATTCACTTACTTTAACAAAGCAATTCCATTTCTAGAAAATTGTTCTAATCAAATAGTTATTCAGAGATTCAGGTAAAGGGCTGTTTGTAATAGTAAACATGGAAGCAATTAAAATGCCTTAAAATTAGAAGAAGTACTTTGTGGCACAGCCATATGATGTAACACGGGTACATGAAGAACACATTTTTGAAGAATACTACATAATGTGTGAACCAAAAAGGTTGTAAAACTAGAGTATGGCTTTGGTTTTTGTTTTTACCAAAATACGTATGTATAAGCAGGGGGAAACGTGATTAAAACAGAGTCACCTGAAGCGTGAAAGCATATGGATTTATGGATGATTTGCAGTTTTCTTCTTTACGTTCGTTCTTTGTAGATTTTCCACAGTTCCTTGTACTTTGTAAGTTTACTGTTGTAATGCATGGGTGAGAAAGTTCATATTTGGGGTGAGCACCCATAAAAGATACAAGAGGAAACAAATCTGTGAATTCTCCAGTTTCAGGTTTTTTCCTCTGGCAGCTTTATTCAGATGAAATTCACACACCATGCAAGTCACCCAGTAAAAGTGTACATTCCATGGGGTTAGCGTGTTTACAGACTTGTACAGCCATCAGCACAGATCTACTTTCTGCTTCTATAGATTTGCCTGTTCTGGACATTTCATATAAATGGAGTCATACTGGGACGCCTGGGTGTCTGTTGGTTAAGCGTCCAGCCTTGGTTTTGGCTCAGGTCATGATCTCAGGGTCATGAGATAAGCCTCGCGCTGGGCTCCACGCTCAGCATGGAGTCTGCTTGTCCTTCCTGCCTCTGCGTGCTCTCTCTCCCTCTCTCTCTCTCTCAAATAAATAAATAAAATCTTAAAACACTTAAAAAAAAAATGGAATCATACTATAAAATAGTCTTTTGTGACTGTCCTTCACTTCCATGATATCATCCAGGCCCACCTGTGTTGCAGCACATGTTAGTACTTCATTTTTTTATGGCCAAATATTCTGTTGTGTGAACATGCAAGTTCATCTGTTCATTAGTGATGGACATTTGTATTTCTTCCACTTCTTGGCCTGAGTAATGACACTGCTGTGAACATTACATTTGTGTACAAATTTTCATGTGGCCCTATGTTTTCACTTTGCCCTAAGAATACACCGAGGGGTACTAGAATTGCTGGATCATATGATAACTTGATTGTTTTAATTTTGTTTTCAAATTAACATCTTTCCTAACCCTCTCTCTGGCAAGTCATATGTGTTCCTCATCCCTTAGACTTCTGAAATACGAATGACTCAAGCCTTGGACAGCAGTTTCTTCTAACTCTACACTCGCTTCCTGGATGACACTATCAGACTTACCACTTTCAGCTCTCAAATATCTTCCTAGACCTTAGTCCAGAACTCCAGATTTATATACCCAGTTGCCTTACTGTGACACCTCTATTTCCTGGTCTGATAAGCATCTCAAAGTTAACATGCCAAAACTAATTCCTGATCTTCCCCTTTGGCCTGACCTGCTCCCAGGCCTTACTTATTTCAGTTACTGGTCATGCCATTCTCACTCAGACCAAAATCCCTGGAGTGAGTGTTGACTCCTTTCTCTTCCCAAAACCATTCCATCAGCAGATTCTGTGGTTGTGCCTTCAAAATAGATCTATAATGAGAAGACTCCCTGGTCTCCTTTCAGTAGAGATCCTGATAAAATATAAGCCAGCTTGTGGCATTCTTAACCAATCCCATCCCCACTCCATTTTCTCCTCTGGCATCATCCCTGTGCTCCCTGCTGACCTAGCTCCAAGCAAGCCTGTGCGTGCCTGAGGGCTTTGCCAGTTCTGTTTTTTTCTGCTTGATTGCTTTCCCCCCAGATACTGACCTCACTCCATAACCCTTAGCTTTTCACCCAGATGTCATTTTTTAGTAAAGCCTTTACTGACTATTGTCTTGAATAATGTAACCTGTTCTCATCACTTCAGTCCCTCTTCTCTGTTTTTCTCCAAAAGCATTATAATTTCACCTCTGACATGCTGTGTGTTTTGCTTTATGTTGTTATTATGTGTCCTTCTCAACCTTTCTCTTTTAGACTAGAACCTTCTTAAAGGCATGAATTTTTGTCTGCTTTGCTTACTGCTGTCCTCAGCACCTAGAACAGTTCTCAGCAAATGACAGGTGTTCAGTAAGTATTGTTGACTTACTATTTTTTTCCAGTCTTTTTCTATGCATTTTTAAATAGTCAAGATCCAGCTTACACGGAGACTGTAACAATTTATCTTTGTTCTTGTATCAGCAATCACTAATTATATCATCATCATTTCTCTATGACATTAAAAACTACACTAAGTATAGGCAGCCCTCTTTTTGCACATTACAGTATGCACAAATTTCAGTTGTATCTAGTTCAGTTAAAAAATACCAGCCCCCTACAACAATACAGCTCACATTTCCATTACCGTGGTGTAGTGATTGTGAGTAATCGCATAAAGTACGGACTGCTCCTAGCTCCTCAGG
Source organism: Phoca vitulina (assembly GCF_004348235.1). Classification (NCBI taxonomy): domain Eukaryota; kingdom Metazoa; phylum Chordata; class Mammalia; order Carnivora; family Phocidae; genus Phoca; species Phoca vitulina. The sequence continues at coordinate 140,552 of NW_022589807.1, forward strand.
CCACAGAACACTGCATACGGCACAGATGGCATCATGCTCAGTGACCAGTGATGTCACTTCTTGCAGAGTCTGTTGGGGACCGGTCACTGCAGAGCATGTAGCTGTGTCGCCTCCTTGTCTCCAGTGATAAACCCACATGACAGTTGACAAAAGTAGATCATTGAAAAGCAACTGGCCAACGAGGGTGGAAACGCAGTGAAGAAGTAATTACTGATAATGCTAGAAGTGAGATTCAGATAGAACCTCTGCAGAGTTACGGAAGAAATGAGCTGGTAATCAGAGTAGAGGAGAGCAGTGTGTTGAAAAAGATGTCCCAGGGGAAGTGATGTCAGCAAAATGCTTCACCTTGAAGGAACTCTCAGAGATGGTATTTCATGACATTGAAAACAAAGGACAAAATGTTGGAAGTTGATTCAGATTTAGAGAGGTGTCTGACAGTTTGCCAATACACAGAAGATACTCCTTGCACATCATATGTTATAGGTCCTATGTTAGTAGGAAGGCAAGCACTGTTCAGGTGACTCTTGGTAAGTTTTTTATAAGGAAATAAAATGCTTTCTTAAGGTTTTCCATTACAGTGTAAATAAATATTAGTAAATATTTTGGTTTTTTTTCCTTTTCATTAGTATTAAGAGATTAATAACATTAAAAGATTTATTTTAAGAAATGGACTCACATGATTTGGGGGCTAGCAAGTCTGAAATATGTAGGTCAGGCTGAACTCAGGCAAGAGTTGATGCTACAGTCCCAAGGCAGAACTCTGTCTTCTGCAAACCTCAGATTTTGCTCTTAAGGCCATCAACTAATTGGAAGAGCCTCCCCCCCCCCCATATTATTGAGGGCAATACCCTTTACTTTAAAACCAACTGCAACAAAATACCTTCACAGGAACACCCACACGCACTTGATTAAATAACTGGGTACTATAGCCTAGCCAAGGTGACACCATCACAGTAGTTTTAGCTACACTTTATCCAAAATGTAACACCAGACTGAGACGCCATGGTGTGACTTGGCAGATGAAGTCTAGTTATGATGCTGGTTAATAGGAGCAGGTGGAGAGTGACTGTAATCATTTTCATCATTAAAACCAATTGGTCTGGGCGCCTGGGTGGCTCGGTCAGTTGGGCATCTGCCTTCGGCTCGGGTCGTGGTCCCAGAGTCCTGGGATCGAGCCCCGCATCGGGCTCCCTGCTCTGAGGGAAGCCTGCTTCTCCCTCTCCCACTCCCCCTGCTTGTGTTCCCTCTCTTGCTGTGTCTCTCTCTGTCAAATAAATAGATGAAATCTTTAAAAAAAACAAAACACAAAAAACAATTGGTCTGATGACCCAGTGTCTGCCTTGTAACTTCTTGAAACTTTTTGCTTTAGCAGCTATGTTTTATATTTATTACAAAATTAGACATCTTTATCAGTGTCCCAAACTCAGCAGGTCATGTGTCCAAGGTTGGTTTATGCCTAGAATGATCAGTATGAAGAGGGTGGCTCTAAAGCAGGGAAGTGATAATCTTGTCTAGCTTTGACATCACAGTGAAGGCTTGGGAAAGGGGAGAAAGTAGAAGACCCAGCAGGCCAGCTAATGGGGTAGACCCTCTGCCAGGATGCTCTTCCAGGGGTATTTAATACGTCATTTCTATAGTCCCAGGAGTTGCTGCTCAGCTGTCTCATCCTGCTGTTTAAATGAGTTAAATCATCAAGCAGTGCTTATAGTACCTTAGCATAAGGACACACGGAAACTTTTGGTTGATTTATATTTATTTATTTATTTATTTATTTATTTATTTGACAGAGAGAGACACAGTGAGAGAGGAAACACAAGCAGAGGGGAGTGGGAGAGGGAGAAGCAGGCTTCCCACTGAGCAGGGAGCCCGATGTGGGACTCGATCCCAGGACCCTGGGACCATGACCTGAGCCAAAGGCAGACGCTTAATGACTGAGCCACCCAGGCGCCCTGATTTTTTTTTTAATGTTGATTTATTTATTTGAGAGAGAGAGTGCACAGGAGCAGGGGGAGGGGCGGAGGGGGAGAGAGAATCTCAAGCAGATTCCCTGCTGAGTGTGGAGCCTGGCACGGGGCTCAATCTTAGGACCCTGAGATCATGACCAGAGCCGAAATCAAGAGTCAGACCCAGGCACTTCTTGTCCGATGTTTTTAAGAATTAAAAAACGAGATATCTTAAAAAGTTCCCTCAAACTACTCTTTGGTATTAGTAAGTACAGAATGGTTTCCCTACACACACACACACACACACACACACACACACACACACACACACGGAATAATTCTTAATTTGCACAACAATTTAAAGATTATCCTTTTTATTATCTGTAAATAAAATTATTAGACAACCTACTTGAGAAATGACTTCAAAAGTTTTTTTTGTTTTTTAAAGATTTTTTATTTATTTATCTGAGAGAGAGAATGGGAGACAGAGAGCATGAGAGGGGGAGGATCAGAGGGAGAAGCAGACTCCCCGCCGAGCAGGGAGCCGGATGTGGGACTCGATCCCGGGACTCCAGGATCATGACCTGAGCCGAAGGCAGTTGCTTAACCAACTGAGCCACCCAGGCGCCCCTGACTTCATAAGTTTTAAGTAGTCTTTTCATGACAGACTGCTAATTTATCCGTTTAATAAAACAGGTGTGGGGCACCTGGGTGGCACAGTCCGTGAAGCATCCAGCTCTTGGTTTCAGCTCAGGCCATGATCTCATAGTCGTGAGATAGAGCCCTGCATCATGGAGTCTGCATGGGATTCTCTGCCCCTCCTGCTTGTGTGCTCTCTCTCACTCTCCCTCCCGCCCCCTCTCTCTAAAATAAATAAATCTGTAAGATAAAATAAGCATGTAAGAGTGCCCACAAGTAGAAAAGACTAGTACTTTATGTGGTTTAGGTTGGAGACCCTGAAATGTTAACAGATTAGTTTAATAATTGGTTTGAATTGTGGGCTCAGGGGTTAGGACTCAGGTTCTGGAGCCACCTCACATCTGAGCTGAATCCTGCCTCTCTGCTGCTTATGAGATTCGGGCTAGCTGTATACCCTAATAGAACCTACCTCACAGTGTAAGGGCATGTGTGTAAAAGGCCTGGAAGAGTTTGGCATAGGTGGATGCTAGCTATTACTGTTATTATTACTTTAAAACATACACTGAGCTTTCTTGGAGTCAGAATTTGTAGTGGCCCTACTACTTCTAAGATTAAGGAAAAGTCTGTTTACTTATATTTTAATTAAAACAATTTAATTTCACTTTCATCTGCTTTTTGTTTCTTCTTTCTTTTAGTGAATCTTCCCTACTTCTCTCCCTTTACCTCAAAACAAAACTACATGCCCTAGCCCTCCTGCCCATTTTGTTCTTTCCTTGAAGTTTCTGGCGCCAACTGTTTTTTGACCATTCTCCAGCTTTGCAGATTCCCTTTTCCAAACTTTAATTGAATTAAAATCACCTTATATGTCACATTTCTCATTTGCCCTCTTGCACTGATTGATACATTCCCTGTGAAGGGAAGCTGTGTACTGTGCAGGGTCTCAGTGGGCCCCAGGTCAGAGAGGTGACCCTGTGTTAATATTGTTTTTATGTGAAAATATTTGTACTAGTCAACTATACAAATAAAAACATGGTTCCATTGGTGTATGATTTTCTCTTTGATCTTTTTGAGATAAAAGTCATTATTAGTAAATTACTGTATGAAAGACCAAAATGAACAAATCTAATTTTGGGGTAACCAAGTCTACATGTTGCAAGTTCCTCATAGCTTATTGAAGAATACTGAAAATTTCTTATAGTATGTGAGCTTTTTCATGGAAAAGTGAGAATTTTCAGAAGTAGTTAAATGACCTTGTACGCTATTCTTCAGTGGAGCCATTGCTCACTCACATTCGTTTGCAAAGTTAATTACGCTATTTGGAAAAAAAAATTTTTTTTAGTTTTAAAAATATTGACCCAACTGTTCTAGTCAAATATTTGCCAACCGCCTATGTTAAGGAAAACGTATGCTTAAAGCTTTTATGATGGCTCTATGAAGTGTAACAGTCATGTATGTTTGCTTCAGGTAAGTTGTATTTGTCATTCTTTGTATGCTTTAAAATGTTTATTGGATAATTGCATTTAATTGAACAATAAACTCTAATTAGAGCCTATAAGTCATGTCAGAAATACTGGCCAGGGCACCTGGGTGGCTTAAGTCAGTTAAGCGTCTGCCTTCGGCTCAGGTCATGATCCCAGGGTCCTGGGATCCAGCCCCGCATCGGGCTCCCTGCTCAGCCGGGAGCCTGCTTCTCAACCTCTCCCTCTGCTGCTCCCCCTGCTTGTGCACTTATGCGCTCGCTCTCTCTCTCTCTCTTTCCCTCTGTCAAATAAATAAAATCTTTAAAAAAAAAAAAATACTGGCCAATTAATTATGCCACCTTAAACACCCATGTCCACTGGGAAGTTAGCTAACTAGTGACTGCGTGAACCATTGGTGAATTTTGCCGTCTGCGCCTGGACTCCTGCACACCATGGTGCACCTAGTACTGGTTGGGCAGTGATAGCGTAGTAACCGCTGATCCTCATTATGTTTGGATTTCGTATTTGCGAAACTCACTGAGTTTATTTGTAATCCCAGATCAACACAGTGCTCTTGTGGTCATTCATGCACCCAGGTGAGGGGCGAGCGTGAGTTAACAGCCAACTCGTTTCTAGCTGAGGTCGAATTTCTGTCTACTTGTTTGAGGTCTTATACTGTACACGTGTCCCTTTTGTGGTCCATACTTAGTGCCACATTTTTTGCATCTTTGTGTCTTTTGTTGGTGATTTGGCTGTTTAAAATGTCCCCAAGTGTAGTGCTGAAGTACTGACTAGTATCTCTAGTGCAGGAGGTCTGCGATGTGCCTTACCCAGAATATACTGTCAGATAAGCCTCATTCAAGGCATGAGTCATGGTGCTGTTGACTGAGAGTTCAATGTTCATAAGCCAACAATATATATTAAATAAAGTGTCTTTAAACAGAAACACACATAAATCATGGTTGTGTATTGATCGGTTAATGAAAATAGGTGACCAGAGCCTTGATAACACTGTGTTTCCCTAAGGAGCAGTGGTTCCACATTCTCTAATTCAGTGCTTGTGGTAGCCTTATAGAACATAACTACTGTGGGTAGTGGGAATCAGTGATATTTCTTTTTTCTTTTTTTTTTTAAAGATTTTATTTATTTGACAGAGAGACCGCGGGAGAGGGAACACAAGCAGGGGGAATGGGAGAGGGAGAAGCAGGCTTCCTGCTGAGCAGGGAGCCTGATGCGGGGCTCGATCCCAGGACCCCGGGATCACAACCTGAGCCGAAGGCAGACACTTAACGACTGAGCCATCCAGGCCGCCCCTATGTGTGGATTTTTGACTACACGAGGTAGAGCATGTTGGTGCCCCAACCCTCGTGTTCTTCAGGGGTCAGCTGTATGAGATTGTATGTTAGCATCTTAATAAAAAAGTAGGTTGTCCCAGAAGATGTTTTCAGTATCTATTATTGTCACTAAGAATTTGATTTAAACAATATTTTTAATGGATAGATTAAATTACCATTTAAAATCCATAATCTGGAAGATAGTATATTTTTTCTGTAAAAACTATATTATTTTAAATATAACTTTAATGCTTGGCCTTTTTTTTTTTTTTTAAGATTTTACTTATTTACTTGTCAGAGAGAGCACAAGCGGGGGGGGGGGGCGGCAGGCAGAGGGAGAAGCAGGCTCCCCGCTGAGCAAGGAGCCCGATGTGGGACTCAGTCCCAGGACCCCAGGATCATGACCTGAGCTGAAGGCAGACGCTTAACCAACTGAGCCACCCAGGCATCCACCTTCTCATTTTTTTGTTTAAAAATGGCATACATTCCATATTTTAAAGCATTGTGTGAAGTCTGGAATTAGAACTGTCCAACTTTCCCAGAGTTCTCTGTGGTTTAAAGAGTTTTAGTTACCATTTTTGTGGTGGTGGTGATTTTTACTCTCTTGTTCTCTTAAGTTTCTTTACATATTTTTGTTGACCAGTACTGTACTGCCCACATATTCTGGTACTTGAGATTTTTAGAGAATTCTGAAGCAACATAAAAGATTATCTTTCCTAAAATTCATAAAACCGATTGTCACAAGTCCTGAATTTAAGCCCCACTTTCTGCAGTTACTTGGCTCTTTGTTAAGGGAAAATCATTTAATCCTTGATCTGTTACTTTCTTGACACAAGGACAGGCTAAATGGAAATCCACTGTGGCTTAGAAATTACATTACAGGGTTTGATTCCTGGGCATGGATTAATATTTTATTTCAGAAGAACTAAAAAACTTTTCTTCTCACCCTGCCATCAAGTCTCCCTCTTACCTCCCCTTACTTCAGTTTGCCTGACACCTAGTCGGTGGGCTCTAGGTTTACTGGTGGCTGATAGGAGATTGGAATCCTGTACCCCTTCTTCCCCGCTGTGTTTTGGTTTCCTCTTAAAGTTCAGTTCACCAGACCTTTTGAAAGCCCTTACCAGGCTTGTGGTAGGCACCAAGGGTACAGAGATGTGAAGAAACCATCCCTCTGACATTAATCTCCATTTCGAATCGGAGAGAAGATGGACAAATAACAAGTGTTGAAATCACAGTAGAAGAGATAGATATGTACCAGGCAGGAGGAATTTGTTTCATACCCCACAAACACTAGTGTGATTAATTCTGTTTGTGTAGCTAAGAGAATAGATAGAGGAGGAAGTTGGGAAGAATGACTAGTAGTTTACCCAGTCTAAGTGTGGGAAATGTACGCAGGCACAGCGAAGGCCAGTTGGCAAAAAGGAAAATAGTTTGCTCAGAAAACTAAGAAGTACTCCATAAAGCCAAAGCATAGAATGTGTTAGGTGCCAGATCTTGGAGGGTACTGTTTGTGCGCGATGCTGAGCAATTTCAGATAAACGACAGTAGAAAATGTAATGAACACCCATGTACTTATCACCCAGTTTCATTATTTATCAACATTTTCCTACTCTTGTCTCTTGTCTCCTCTGTCTCAGTTTTCAGAAACTCATTATTTCACCCATAAGTACCCACTGAAAATTTTAAACTGCACAGTGGAGACCACAGCATGGTTTTAAAGAATTTTTATTATTATTTTAGAACAAGTGTGAGTGAGGGGGGGAGGAGCAGAAGGGAGGAAGAGGAAGAGAATCTGAAGTGGACCCTGCGCTGAGCAGAGAGCTTGATGCGGGACTCAATCTCACGATCCCAAGATCATGATACAAGCTGAAACCAAGGGTCTGATGCTTAACTGACTGAGCCACCCACGTGCCCCAAGACCATACCAGGGCATTAAAGAAGGGATCAGGACAGAGGTTTGCAGCTCATCAAGGGGAGCACATATTGTAGGGAGGACCAGGGTCGGGGCCAAGTAGGCAAGAAAGTGTCTTCAATGCAGCAGGTGATTTGGAACTATGCATATTTATTAAACTGAATTAAGTTTCTGGCCTCTTCCTGTATGCTTGGTGTGTGTTCATCTCATGGGCCATCTGTAGGTATACATTGTTCATATCCCTGCTTCTCCAGAAAAACAAGCTCTTTCCCCCACTTTTCCATTTTCTAACAGCATGCTTAGAAATTCATTAGAATTTTTTTTTTTTTAATTTCCAATCCTGCTCTTTTGTTTGGGCAATAAACAAATGAAATTTTAGTGATAAATTGATCGCTCTGTCTTGGGCTGTTAGACATGGACATGCTAATGGGCTGACTTGCAATTATGTGGGGTTTTTTTTTTTTGGTTCAGTTAGCCACTGTATATAGTACATCACTAGTTGTTTGTTTTTTTAATTTTTTTTTTTTAGATTTTATTTATTTGAGAGAGAGAGACAGATAGTGAGAGAGAGAGCACAAGTGGGGAGGAGAGGGCGAAGCAGGCTGCCCACAGAGCAGGGAGCCCGATGCGGGACTCAATCCCAGGACCCTGGGATCATGACCTGAGCCGAAGGCAGACGCCCAACCGACTGAGCCACCCAGGTGCCCACATCATTAGTTTTTGGTGTAGTGTTCAGTGATTCAGTAGTTGCATAGAACACCCAGTGCTCATCACAACACATGCCCTCCTTAATACCCATCACCCGGCTACCCCATCCCCCCACCCCCCTCCCCTCAAAACCGTCGGATTATTTCCTGGAGTCCATAGTTTCTCATGGTTAGTCTCCCTCTCTGATTTCTCCCCCTTCAGTTTTCCCTCCCTTCCCCTGTGGTCCTCTACGCTATTCCTTATGTTACACATCTGAGTGAAACCATATGATAATTGTCTTTCTCTGCTTGACTTATTTCATTAGAATGTTTTTAAATGACAGTTTGTATTTAATGCTTCAAATTATTCTCTTTGGGGGCCAGTAAAAGAAATGGAGCATTTAGAAAGGAAAAATTGCAAGTGATTGGGGGACCACGATGTAAATTTGAACTTTGTTGCTGCTTTCCTCTGCAGGGCCTGCTGTCTTTTCTGAGTGCCCCCCTCATAGGCGCTCTGTCTGATGTGTGGGGGAGGAAACCCTTTCTCCTTGGCACCGTGTTCTTCACCTGCTTCCCAATTCCACTGATGAGGATCAGCCCTTGGTGAGTGGCTTGGCCCTGTACCATCATGACTGCCTGTTTGGGGTCACATGTGAATAATACATCTGCAAAGCATTTCTTAACCATTTCAGAGCAGTCGATACCTGTATTTTTATTTGATCTCTTTTGGTAATACTGAAAGCCAGTTTGGGTTCTAAGATGTTTAAAGATGTCGCTAAGGGCAGCTGTTGTTGCCATCAGGTCAGTTAAAGGATTGGGTCCTGGGAGGGGGCTGACGGTCCCTGTACTCACCCCTGCGGCTCAGCTGACTGCAGGTGTGTTGTCCTCTCACTGCTCTAGGGTACCAGAGGAACATAGTTTACACCGAAAGACTTTTGAGTACATGGTAGTTAGACCAAGAGCCTGTTCTATCTAAATCATGATATGAATTTGAATTTGATCTTATCTTTTCATGATAAATAGGGAGAGAATATTTAACATATAACCAAGTACCAAAGATGGTTTGGAATTTGCACCTGATCTGTACCTTAGTTGTTTTTCTTGGTTCCAGAAGATGGTATGTGGCCAAAATTTCTGTTGCTGAGATGCTCGTCCTAAGGTGTGAAGAACACACCTTAAAATGGAAGGTTTTTTTGTGTGTGTCTGTGTATGTTTTAATACATTAATATTTCTTTTTTGGCTCATGTAAAAATGTCATCATTTGATTATCTGATAATTTTATGTCAATATTTGTTACATTGTAAATATGTTGGTTCCCCATAGTGGATCATTTTATTTTCTACCAGATGATGAAGTTTTATCAAATACTTTCTGGTATTGACTCTTTCCAAGAACAAGTCATGCTTTTCCAATAAATGAGAGCTTTTTTTTTAATGTCCTCTCAATATTTTAAAATATTTTTTCTTTAGATTTTGAAATGATTTTGCCTCTTCCCTTCCAGTTTTCATGCTGTTGCTTTTGCTTATATTGATTAATGAATACTGCTAAGTAAAAGTGATAATGGACTTAACATTTCATGTATATAAAGGGAATGTTGTGATTTTTCATCATTCGAGTGTTTAAGGTAGCTTTTGCATTGAAAAATATTATGTTACAAGGGGCACCTGGGTGGCTCAGTCGTTAAGCGTCTGCCTTCGGCTCGGGTCATGATCCCAGGGTTCTGGGATCGAGCCCCACATCGGGCTCCCTGCTCAGCGGGAAGCCTGCTTCTCCCTCTCCCACTCCCCCTACTTGTGTTCCCTCTCTCGCTGTGTCTGTCAAATAAATAAATTAATTAAATCTTAAAAAAAAGAAAGATACGTTACTATGAAGAATTATATTAATAGATTTTTCTAATAGTGAAATATCCTTATGTCCTAGGATAAGCCCTACTTTTTGTTCTGTGGAATTTTGTTTGGTAGTATCTTAACTAGATTTTTTTTTAAAGCACCTGTGCATATGATTGAAGTTTTAGTTTTAAATACATTAATATTTTTTGTTGTGATTTCTGCTTTTGTGTAGCTCTTTTATTTATTTTTAAGATTTTACATATTTGAGAGTGAGCGTGAGCACATGTGCACACAAGGGCCAGGGGAAGGGCAGAGGGAGAGGAGAGTTAGACTCCCCTGAGCAGGGGGCCCCACATGGGGCTCAGTCCCAGGACCTTGAGATCATGATCTGAGCCGAAGGCAGACACTTAACCAGCTGAGCCACCCAGGCGCCCCTGTAGCTCTTTTAAAGTTATTTGCTGTATGTGTCTTTTTCTTAGCTAAAGCTAAGAAATTTTAAGTTTTTCTCTTCTGTTGGCTGCCTTTAAAACTATATCTTTACTTAATCCCCTTATTCTTTCATTTTTTTCAACTGCATGTACTGACACCCTTTAAGCAATTACAGACTTGGTGTGTTTCTTCTTCCCCATCTTGATTATCATTTTATTAGTTGTCCGTTCTATCTTTAAATATACATATACATGTATTTGTTTTTAAATTTATTTCTTGGTTTATAATATTTACATGATAATCTTTGGGTCTGGTTATAAAAGTGTATGTACACTACCTCTCTCCCGGGTAATTAAAATAATCTTTTTATAGGTGGTACTTTGCGATGATTTCTGTGTCTGGAGTCTTCTCGGTCACGTTCTCTGTGATATTTGCCTATGTAGCTGATGTCACTCAAGAACACGAGCGAAGTACTGCTTATGGATGGGTAAGATTATAGTTTATGTTTTTTAACCAGAGAAGTAATTAGGGTCCTATATAAAAATGTACTGGAAAGTAAGATTTAAAATAAATTATAAATACTGACTTACATAAGAGAAAATCTAAAGCAATTGAAATCAGAAAAGGAGATCTATGAAGTTTAAAATAGTAAGATGGAAATTACTAGTAATGTATCCTCCGGTTTTAGGGTGAGTTGTCAGCTGCAAAACTGTTTCTTTTTTTTTTTTTTTTTTTTTTTAAAGATTTTGTTTATTTATTTGACAGAGAGAGATACACAGCGAGAGAGAGAACACAAGCAGGGGGAGTGGGAGAGGGAGAAGCAGGCTTCCCGCCGAGCAGGGAGCCCGATGCGGGGCTCGATCCCAGGACCCTGGGACCATGACCTGAGCCGAAGGCAGACGCTCAATGACTGAGCCACTCGGGCACCCTGCAAAACTGTTTCAAAAGTTGATTTGATTTGGTTCATATTGGCTTACCTCTTGAGGAACCATAAACAGTAAACAGGTGCTAAGCACAGAAGTCCCTGTGCACCTCGTTCATATTGGAGAGGTGCTGCACCTCAGCCCTGTTAATCCACTGTTACTGTATTGCTGGTTGTGTATGTCAGGCACTTATTTGGGACATGGTACTGTAGAAGAAGGACTACATTTATTTGGCAATTAATTTTTGAGTGCATAACAAAAGTTATAGGAGACCTTGTTTTGGATAATTGAGTATTAGAAAATCATTTCTAATTTTCTGAGGTGTAATTATGGCTTTGTGGTTCTGTTGGGGAAGAAAGACTTGTACAGGATGGCATGCTGAAGCCCTTGAGGTCAGTGTGTCATGACTAAAGTTGTTTTGGGGGGCGGGACAATGCCATGTGAGCAGTCTGTGGGTATGTGTCCAGTGCGTGAAATTGCTGAGTCATGTGGGTGTTTTTGAGGGGGGAAATTTTCCCTTCTTCCCTTCTAGGTTCTTTGGCTACCCTAATAATAATTAAATTGACATAGACAGATTAACAGGAGGGAAACATTTAATTTTGTACAGAGCTCCACAAAGACCTGAGAGAGCCAAGAGCATTTGGACGGTTGAAGCTTATATGCCATCCTTAGCTAAGGAAAAAGGGGGTAGGGGTCTGGGACTTCAGAGGGGACGAAAGCCATTCACAGGAAGATGAGAAGAGCAAATGTTTGGTAAATAAATGTTTGCCATGCCATGCAAATAAATCTTTCTGATAGAAAAAGTTATCTCTGGCGATAGCTCTCTTCCTGATACAGGCCCCCATCTAAATTCTTTTAGGCTCTGAAAGAGAGGCAAAAAATCTTTCCCTGAGTGTGCTGGGTCTTAATTGCCTTCAACCAAAACAGTCTACGTGCAAAGGGGTATAGTTGGGGTGCTGCATTCTCCCCTTCAGCATGCACTGTGCTCTTCTTTCAACTTCCCTGTGTTGGAAAATGTTTACAGTGAGAAAAGGTGGAAGAAGAAAACTGGCTGGGTTGTTGAACAGGTTTGAGGAGGACTGAAGGCCAGAAACCCACGTTACTTCTCTCCTTTCCCAAGCCTTTCTCTTCCCTGTAAATCCTACTTCCTGGAAGATAGGAAGGAGTCATAACTGCACAAAGATCAGTTGTTGCTGTTCCATAAAACACAACAGCAGCTTTCACTTTGTTGACTTTAGACATTAGTTGAAAAGCAACTTCTTCAACATTACTTCCCCTCTACCTACTACCTGCTTTCCCCTCCCGTTCATCTTCCCTGCTACCCTGAATGTCTCTCATAGCACATCCTAAGACTGTCTCCATCTGCCGTCCCCACAATGCCGTGGAAGAGGACAGAGGGAGGGGCTCTAGGAAGCCTTCAAAGGAGGCAGGGGTGTGCAGGGTGGCTCATAACAGTCAGCCAGAAGCTTCACTTACCACATTTATGCAGCTTTTCTGTACATGATGGGAAATACCCATTGAGATATTAATTCCCCTCCAGTTTTAAAAACATTTTTGTTCTTTGCTTTCAGCCAAAACAAAACAAAAACAAACAAAAAAACAAAAACCACTCACAAAGCCGTTGTGCCGAGTATTAATGCTTTCAGGACAGATTTCAGAGAAAGAGCATGACTTAGCTGCCCTTGCTAGCACACTTCATCTGTAAAATGGCAGTTATGCTTATGGTGTTCATCGGGCTGCCGAGAGGAATGCGAGAGAGGAGAGCTGGCTGTGCTGGACTTGGTCACAAGAGTCAGGGTGTTGGCCAGTGACCTTTACGTGTGCCCTAACTTGTCAGATGTGAAGATGACACAACTAAAAAAAAAAAGGAAAGGAAAAAAGCTTGCAGGCTGCGTATCTTACAGATAAAGGAGGATTTACTGCCAGTTATTTACGAGATTGTCAATCAAGTCTAGCTGGGGTTTTAGAGCCATTAAAGAATGTATAAAGTATGTACACCTTCCTTCCTTAATGAAACCTCCACTACATCAAGAAGGTGGCAGTTCTTTCAGGGCTGCAGCAAGGAATAGTCCTATTAACTGAGTTAATGCTCACTGAGAGATTGTGGTGGTGAAGTCAACCTTTAGATTTATTTACCAGAGCCATGCTGAGCGTGAGGTGAATTAGGGATTTAGATAAATACGCAAACTAAGCAACAGTGCTGCTCTGAGTTTTAAGTTACTGCATTTTATATAGAAGTTCATGGGGTCATAGATCCCAGAAACTCAGTCATCCAGCAAGTATTGAGTCTCGGCTGTTGGAGGGGAACAAAACTGATCGGATGGAACAATTTAGGGAACTGCGGCTGCTCTCCACCCTTTCTGATACTTGAAACTTGGCAACTAGCTTTTTACTTTTATTTCCTTATTCCATGTGATTAAATTGGCTCTCAGAATATTCACTGTTATTACATAGAGATTTTCACACTAAATTCTGTTTCTCACTATGAAATACATCTCTACGTTTATTTTTCGCATATTTGAAGAAACTGATCTCTCAAGTGCTGTACCTGGTTCGGTGTCCCACTTAGGGAGGAAAAAAATATAGGTGCACGGCAGCAGAGGAGTTGATGGCAGGAGGGAGTCCTGAGTGCTGAGGGACCTAACGAATCAGGGCTGCATTAGGAGGACTGGTAGGCCTGCCCCTCTGTGTCTAAGAACATCTGCCCTGCTGTCTAAGTCATTTTATGGGGCTTTCAGCTCTTCAGATACATAGACTCTGAAGTCCTAAACTCATCTTTTTTTTTTTTAAGATTTATTTTATTTTAGAGAGAGGACGAGAGGGGGAGAGGGAGAGAGAGAGCAGCAGACTCCCGTCTGAGCAAGGAGCCCCACGCAGGGCTCGATACCACCACCCTGAGATCATGACCTGAGCTGAAATCAAGAGTCAGACACTTAACCGACTGAGCCATCCAGGTGCCCCCTAAACTCATTTCTTAACCTCTGTTTTGAAAGCTTAAAAGAAAGATTCTCATTAAGATTTCTGCCTATGCCAATTTCAGGTTTTCTCTGTAGCAGTTTACAAATAAATTATGGAAATACTAGAAAACAGAGCACTTCTTTCTCAGAGCAGTGTTGCAGGGTGCATCACATGGATGGGAAAGATGAATTAAAACGTTTACCATGGTTTGGAGTGCATGCATTACTTACTAATGAGCATTAATCTCACTACATCCAAAGTAGCTACTGTATCCCTTCCAAAATTTTCTGAGGGGGAGCTTAGTAGAATGCAGTCATTTTCCATTCAAAACTCATGTATCAAATGTATTCTTATATATTAAATCATTGTTCTGGAATAATAAATTTAATTCCATCGTTTGTAATGACTGAATCTTGAGTTATTGAAAAATTTTTATTTTATAAAATGTCCATTTAGCTAGAAGACAACGATGGTAGATTTAGAAATGCCATTTTGACAAATAATGAAATAAATTCTTTAAACTCAAGTGATTATTAGATCCTTTAGACTTGGAATGCTGTGGGATTATAAAAACCAGTTTCAGCTGAAATTAAGCAGCTGTAAGTAACTGTACGTTTTGGTGGGAAAGGTTATTTTCGATATTAGAAAATGGCTTCTCATTCTTGCTCATCATATGAACTTGAGTTATTTAACTTTTCTATTGCTATTTGTACATTGAGTAGTAATCTTGTTTACATGCAGAAATGTGAAGATTAAGGAAATGAAAAACTTACTGATGAATGACTTATTGACCCATTTTGTGCAGAAATGAGGTGGTTAGGCGTTGGAGGACCCTGTGGCAGTGCTCCCATAGCTGCCTGCATGTCACTGCAATTTATAATGTGACTTATGTGACTGCCTTGATCTTTTCAAATAATATGGAAAAACCTGAAGGGCAGGAGCTCTGTCTTCTTTTTCATCAGGTACAGAGTGGGTACTTAGTAAATACTGAACCAAGACATTCCTGTTCCCCAAGTTGGAATTCTCTACGCCTCCTTTTCTCCCCCAGACAGTTGTTACTGGACTTTTGGCTTCTGTAGTATTTTTAGTATAATACTAGTATCAGATATATTGTATTTCCACACTCGTTTGCGGGTGAAGGAAGAACGTCATTGGCTAACCAGGTGTTGTCATAATTTTGACCCCAGGTAATGATTTCAGTGGTTTCTTTTAAAACCCATTAGAAGTTTAGATAACCAGTTTATAAGTCTGTTTTTGGCATTCAATCTGGTTATAATTTGGAGACTGTCCATTTAAGCTTCTGAACATTCAGATTACATTCCAAGACAAAGGAGGTGCTCTACATTAGGAAAACCATGTGAAGAGGCTCCACATGGATTCAGGTGCAAATGTGTCTCTGGTATAGAATGGAGGTGGGGAGTGACAGAAAATAACAGCCCAGGGATCTCAAGGTAAAAAGCTTCAACT
Source organism: Phoca vitulina (assembly GCF_004348235.1). Lineage (NCBI taxonomy): Eukaryota > Metazoa > Chordata > Mammalia > Carnivora > Phocidae > Phoca > Phoca vitulina. The sequence goes on from NW_022589807.1 coordinate 156,132, forward strand.
GTCTCTCAACAGATCTTTGTTGTTGTTGTTACAGCTTTTTCTCTAAGAATATCAGGGATTTTTTTTTTCCCTTCTCTGTGCTAATGCAATGGTCACCAATAATAAAATGGTAAAACTGTGCATGTTTTTAGACTATGAAATCAACACAGTCCCTGAGTAATTTGTAGGTTTTACCATTAGCCCTGCAGACATTGTTTTTTCATGCCTTTCTCCCCACATCCGTTTTCCAATTAAAGAAGACTAAAGTGTGTATGTTTTACTCATGGGGAAGTTTTTCTCAATTTTTATTTCTAGTAAGATATTTTTTACTCTTGTAGCTTTTCAGGATATCTGCAGTTAGTTCATAGTTTGGGAACAAGTCCTTAAAAGGAAATGACTTTCTCTTTCATTCTTAAAATGTATGTGCAACACATTCCTTTTGTTTTGTTTAAAGCCAGGGAGGGATGGCTATAGGTACGTATCTGTGGGACCCTGCGTAAGAAGCAGGAACATAGGTGTGCACCTGCAGCAGGTGGGCTGAGTGTGTGCTTTCTGCACGTGCGTGTGGTAGAGGATGGGACCCAGGGTGAGAGAGTGCTTTTCCACAGGTCTCAGCCACCTTTGCAGCCAGTCTGGTCAGCAGCCCAGCCATTGGAGCATACCTTTCAGCCAGTTACGGAGACCGCCTCGTTGTGCTGGTGGCCACAGTGGTGGCTTTTCTGGACATCTGCTTCATCTTATTGGCTGTTCCAGAATCTCTGCCAGAGAAAATGAGACCGCTTTCCTGGGGAGCCAAGATTTCTTGGAAACAAGCAGACCCTTTTGCGGTAAATATCCATTTCTTTCTGGGGCGCCTGGGTGGCTCAGTCGTTAAGTGTCTGCCTTCGGCTCAGGTCATGATCCCAGGGTCCTTGGATCGAGTCCCACATCAGGCTCCCTACTCCGTGGGAAGCCTGCTTCTCCCTCTCCCACTCCCCCTGCTTGTGTTCCCTCTCTCGCTGTGTCTCTTTCTGTCAAATAAATAAATAAAATCTTTAAAAAAAAAAAAAAAAAAAAAAATCCATTTCTTTCTCCAGTAAAAATAAAAAAAAAATTGCACATAAGGCCTGAAGGTGTCTGTGCACCAAGGAATATATAGAATTTATATTTCTTTCCTTTTTTCATTTTTTTTATTAGGGAGGAAGAGAGGGATGGGCAGAGGGAAAGTGAGAGAATCTTATGTGTTCCATGCCCAGCGTGGAGCTCAACTTGGGGCTCAATCTCATGAGTCAGACACTTAACCGACTAAGCCACCCAGGCACCCCTAGAATTTATTTTTAAGTCAAGTGTGTGGTAGGTATCCTAAGGAAAGAGAGAAAAAAGGTCCACTTAATCCCTGATGAGGGTGTAGGAAGGAAGTTGCATGGTTTTCTTTTTTTTTTTTGTAAACAAAACGAAGGTGGCCGTTTGAAGTGTTCATTTTATTCACTTAAATTCAGGAAAGATGAATAGATTCGGTCTGACTAGTTATTTTCTAGTTTGTTTAATATACATCCACTTTGACCAGAGGCTTTGAACTTGTATTTTCCAAGTTGAATGGATTCTTTGTTTCCTGTAACTTTTTAAAATTTTTGGCATTTTTAATTTTTTTTGGAAGGATTCTATTAAGAAAAAGTACTGAGAAGAAGAATCTTATCCCTCCCCTTTTCCCACTTTATCTGACTTGAAATTGTTCTTGAAGAAAATACGTGCAGAAAAAAATAACCAGAGATTTGATTGCTGTTTTTAAACACCCAAGTTTACTTTTTTAGGAAAAATGTGTAAAAGAAAAATAACTCATCAAATTCTTTTCTAAAAAGGTCCCTCAGGTCATGACCTGGGGACCCTGCTCGTTTTGTTTGTGCCATGATGTCAGACATTGAGAAGGAGGTACTTAGAGAAGGAACCCAGGCGTGGACCCGGGCGCCCGTCAGGCCTCCCATTTTCTTGTCATGTAGTGATCAAGTTATGCGTGGAAACTCCGACTGCCGCCGTGTACTCTTTCAGGCCTACCGCAGGGATTACAGTAAATAACTAGTCTCGTGTCTGGTGTGCAGCCAGTGCCCACAGACATGAGCTGCTTTTGCTGTTCACACATGAAGGTTACAATTACGGTGACCCTAGAATGCACTGAAGCACTCTCCAGTCCTTAGAAAACAACACACCTTTTGGTCTTCTCAGCAATTCTGTGTAAAAAGGGATGTAAGAAGGACTTTTAGACAAAGTTGGAACATTCAAAAGTTACTGGTCAGAGAATCTTGTCACTGACCCCATGACGAGCATACTTATCTCTCTACCAGTTTTACAGGCAAATTGAATATTATTAACATCTTAAAGAATATAGTAAATTTATATATTGTAAAAACCCTGAACTGTTTATGGATTTAAAAGGGTTATATTATGAATGAGAGAGAGAGATGAGATTTTCTTAAAAGGTTCTGCAACAATGTTTTTTCAGGGTCTGTTCATAGGATGTGAACCAGTATGGTTAACAAAGATGAGCGAGTATTTGTGGGGGAAACTTGTTTTGGTTTTAAGCTGTAATACTTTAAACATAAAACATAGAGGACTTGTAACCATAGAGTTAATGTTTACCTGCTTTTGTAATCCCTTCAACTTTTATAATTCACCTTAACAGAACAAAACAATGAAGCCAATATCCTGGAATATCAGTGACTTTAGTGTCGCCTGCTTTTTACATGTTTCTCTTTCTGCTTATTCCTAGTCACTGAAGAAAGTTGGAAAAGATTCTACCGTCTTATTAATTTGCATCACTGTGTTTCTTTCATACCTTCCTGAAGCTGGACAGTATTCAAGTTTTTTTCTCTATCTCAGACAGGTGGGTAATGTGTGCCTAGTAGGTTTAGAACATGAAGAAAACCAAAGGTTAGGATCTGTTGAAAAGTATTGTGGGGAAAACGGTATATAGAGAAAAAAAATGTGTGGAGTTGCTTCTAGTTATAGTAAGTATAGGCGCTGACATATAATTAGCAGTCGGGGGACCTATAATACGATGATATATTAAAATATTGTAAAATGTTTAATCTGGGAAAAATTTCCTTGAGAATTAGCATAAACAAAGTTTATCATAATGTTTTAAATCTTCATTAAATTTCAGAGAGAGGTCAGGTTTGTTTGATGTGACCTGACCTGGGACATCTTCAGTAGGCCATATAACTCAGTGCTGCTGTAGACTTCAAGGGGGCTCACAAGCAATAATCAAGGCAGGTGACTTAAGGCAATTTAAGAACAAGCTCCCTTTCCAACTGTTGTTTCAGTTCTCTGGGATTGCGGAGACATGAGGTGCCTTCCATAGCAATCCTGCCCTGGTCTTTTACTGATTTCCCTGGAAGTCCTTCTAGGGGCTTACTCCACGCGGCAGAGCAGGCCTCCTCCTAAGATAAATTCCTTTATTTCTGGAGATATTTTTAGTTGAAACTTGTTAAATTCACCAATCTCAGTTTTCCTGAAAGTGTGAGACTAGTATTTTATATGGTGACATAGAAGTAAAACTTTTTCAACCAGTCCTTTTTCAGTTTTGCTCATTTGGGGTGGGCAGATGCTGGAGATTTAGTGGGAAGACTGGTGAGGTAGCATGTTTAATGTAGAAAATTATATGTGCATTTGTAATTATGCATTAAATTAATTGTGCATTTAATGTAGGAAAAATGGGAAAGCTTAGGGAAGTGAAAAATCCTCTCATTCCTTCAGAAAAAACAACTATGGATATTTTCTTTTTCTACCCTTTTTTCCTATACATATTGCTTATGTCACTACCACCAGCACTTAACAGTAAATCAGAATCATTTTCTGTTGTTTTATATTTGTGCTTTTAAGAGCAGTTCACACACACACACATTTGAGTTAAAATTGCATTTGGTATTTGTAAATCATATATCTGATAAGGAACTTGTATCAAGTATTAACTTTTATAAGTGAACAATAAAAAGACAACCGAACTGAAAAAATTCAGAAAAAGATTGAATAGATACCCATCCAAGGAAGCACATGAAAAGATGCTTAACATTAGCCATCAAGGAAATGCAAATCAAAACGAGATACTTCTTCACACCTGCTAATAAATAAGATGGCTGTAATCAAAGACAGAGAAAGTTATGGAGAAATGCAAACTCTCTCACACATGGCTGGTGGGAATGTAAAATGGGGTGGAAGAGAGTTCGGCAGTCCCTCAAGGTGTTCAAACTAGGGTTTCCAGCGAATCTATTCCTACGTAAATAGCCAAGAGAAATGAAAACACATGTCTACGTAGAAACTTTTTTTTTTTTTTAAAGATTTTATTTATTTATTTGACAGAGACACAGCGAGAGAGGGAACCCAAGCAGACGGAGTGGGAGAGGGGAGAAGCAGGCTTCCCTCGGAGCAGGGAGCCCGATGCGGGGCTCAATCCCAGGACTCTGGGATCATGACGTGAGCCAAAGGCAGACGCCTAACGACCGAGCCACCCAGGCGCCCCTACGTAGAAACTTTTATACAAATATTTATAATAGCCAAAAAGGAGAAGCAGCTGATGAAATGTATTGACAAATGATCTGTATGGCAGGATGTTACTGTTTGGCAATAAGAAGCAGTAAAGTGCTGGTACCTGCTACAGCATGGACAGCCCTTCAAAACATGCTAAATGAAAGAAACCAGGACCATACATTGTTTGATTCCATTTATATGAAAGGCTCAGAAAAAACAAAGGCAGAGACAGGGAAGTGTATCACTGGCTGGACAGAGGAACAGGCTGGAGGAATGGGACTCCTGATGGGGTACCATGTTTCTTTGAGGAGTGATGACATTTTCTACAATTGACTGTGGTGATGGTTGCCCAACTCTGTGAATATTCTCAAACCACCGAATTGTATACTTCTAATGGGTGAATTGTAGGATACTTAAGTTCTTTCTTGATAAAGCTGCTTTAAATATGTATATGTTTATATTTATATTTACAAATACAGGTGGAAAAATAAGGCTACTTCTCAGGTTCCAATTTTTTTTAGTTCGGTTTTCATTAGCAAGTAATAGGCTTATTTGTCAGCATCACTGACTTGGGAATCTGAGATTCTAGCTCTTTTATTAGCTAGTTGTAGGGGTGCCTGGGTGGCTCAGTCGTTAAGCGTCTGCCTTCGGCTCAGGTCATGGTCCCAGGGTCCTGGGATCAAGCCCCGCATCGGGCTGCCTGCTCAGCGGGGAGTCTGCTTCTCCCTCTCCCACTCACCCTGCTTGTGCTCTCTCGCTCTCTCTCTCTCTCTCAAATAAATAAAATCTTAAAAAAAAATGATTATTAACTAGTTGCGTGACCGGAAGTAAGACAATCATTTATTAAATGAATAGAATGCATACAATACTTTTTAAGTCCTTTCCCTGATTTTTATAGGATTTCAATAGAGGGCAAAAATATTTGACTTTTTAAAAACTTGATATTTAAAACCTAAAGTTTTAGGCCTTTCAGAGCTTCTGTTAAGGTTGAGAGGCTTAGAAATTATTGCCAGCTCACTTTAATTGCTTCTAGAATCGCCATGGAAGCTTTTTAAAATATGCCTGTGCCTGGGCCCAGAGAGTCTGATTTAATTAGTCTCAAGTGGGTTACAGCATTTCATTGCTTACCCCCCTCCCTTTCTCTGTTGCCCACATGATTTTAATGTGCAGCCAAGGTTGAGAGCCATTGACTTGGCTAATGAGCAGATTCTCTTGGTAGCACCAAAAGTCAGATCATTTTCTTCATGTTCTCTCTAGTGTTTGGTGATGTTATATTTGTCTCTTGGTGGGTTGGAGATGGGGATTATTTTTTATAGTATCTATAAAGCGTTTTTTTTCCATTTCCACAGGTCATAGGTTTTGGATCTGTTAAGATTGCGGCATTCATAGCTATGGTAGGAATTCTGTCTATTGTGGCTCAGGTGAGTGTCATTTCATCCATTTTTTCTTTATCATTTTTATTTGGAAATAACTAGATTTACAGGAAACTGCAAAGAAATAAATGTTCATAGGGAACCCTGGCACCCCTCTGTCAGTACCCCCCTCCTCCCCTGCCATGGTAACATCTCTTATATCTGTGGTACAATATCACACCCAGTAAACAGGCATGGATACAGTCTACAGAACCTTTTTTTTTTTTTTTGGGGAGAGAGGGGCAGCCCGGGGGGGGGGGGGGGATGGGGTGGGCAGAGGCAGAGAGAATCTCTAACAGACTCCACACTGAGCTCAGAGCCCAACACAGGGCTCGATCTCACGACACCAATCATGACTTGAGCCAAAATCAAGAGTTGGATTCTCAACCGACTGAGCCACCCAGGCACCCCAGAACCAACATTTTTAATAGAATGTTGAGATTGTAATTTAGGAGGAATTTTTTTTTTTTTTAAAGATTCTATTTATTTATTTGACAGAGAGAGACACAGCGAGAGAGGGAATACAAGCAGGGGGAGTCGGAGAGGGAGAAGCAGGCTTCCCGCTGAGCAGGGAGCCTGATGTGGGGCTCGATACCAGGACCTGGAATCATGACCTGAGCCGAAGGCAGACGCTTAACAACTGAGCCACCCAGGCACCCCTAGGAGGAATTTAATACAGCTTTTCAGTACTTTTTAGGATACCTATTACCTCTACTGGTCATTTCAGCAAATAACAATTTGCTTTTACAACCACCAGTAGTCTACTCCATAGACTGCAAAATAAGCTTAAAATAAAGAAGCACTCTCCTGGTTAATGAGGAAAGTTTAGTAGCAGTGGAAAACAGAAATGAAATCAGTAACTGTTCCAAACCCTGCTATCCGCAGGACTGAAGAGATGTGGTAATGAGTGCATTAGAATATATGAAATGAGTAAACATTAAACGTTTCCCCACCTATTATAAATATAGGACCACAAAAGGCGGGGTATAGGACCTTTAAGTGAACTCACTGACATGCCTGGGTGTACTCACAGTATCACATGGAACTGCCTAGAGGCTACTCCCTGAAACGGCTTCCTGCTGCTTTACAGCATGGGGCCCCGCAGAGTGCTCTTCAAGGAGAAACAAGAAGGCAATGAAACTGTTTTGCCCAAACATTAGAACTGACAAGGCTCAAAGGACTGCACCAAGGCAAAAAGCCTTTTATTTTTTCTTACCGAACTTTTTAGTGAATGTAAATTATGTTGAACTTCCAAGTTCCTCATGATTTTGGTTTGCATTTATAGCAACTCTGGTTAGTCAGCCAAAACTCATCTTTTATCCTCTGCCTTTAACAGACTATCTGAGCTAGTTGTTTAGCAGACTATGTATCTGTTAAAGTCAAATTTATATTAGTCCAACTTTCTGACACCGGTAACTTCCAGCAGAATCCCACATAGTCTGTAAATGTTCAACAGGGGTTTGCTCTTCCCTGGTGGTTAAGTGATTGGCATTTCTCCAAAGCGTCTGAGTCCTGTGCTTCTCAATCATGATAATTGGTGAACAGCTATGATGACCTTTGGAAAGTGCTAGCAAAGCATTAGATAAACAGGCTTTGGAGAGGGCTCTGAAGGCCCTGAGCCCCAGGTTAGCCTTGGAACCCCCACAGCTCGACTTGAAAGCTCCGTCAGTACTGCGTGGCTTCCCCACTCTCAGGCCAGGCTGTGTACCCGTAGAGGCCCCTGGTCATTGTAAATGGGCTCCCCTCATCAAGCTTGCATCGAATCTGTGCACTCACATGGTTTCTCAAGATTATCTCCTTTGTTTTTACAGACAGTCTTTCTTACCATCTTGATGAGATCATTAGGGAATAAGAATACTGTCCTCCTAGGCTTGGGCTTCCAGATGTTCCAGTTAGCCTGGTATGGTTTTGGATCTCAGGCCTGGTAAGCCTCTCCTTTGAATCCTCATAAAGTAATAGACGGAAGCATCTTTTAGAACTTGAGTTGGTTGAATGTGATGTGAAGGAAGGGTTATTTTGCTGGTTTGGTGTACTCAGTATTTCAAAAAGGATGTTTAGACTTAATTTGGGGAAGGATGGAGGGTAAGTACTCTCAGATTTTTGTTAAACTGCTTTTGCCTCATCGGTGAAGTTCTTATTTAATTGGATGTGTGTGCCTCCTCCAACGCCTCAAAAAAGTTTTATGTCTGCTTTTTAAACACATTTGTCAATTTTTAGTGACCTCACATAGTCCACAAGAAGACAAGAAAAAATGACTGGTTATGATGGGGTTCACTGCCATAATTAGCTGAGTGACTCTGGGTAGTGACCTAACTTTTATAACATAAAGCATCTGAGTTAGATGAACACAAAGATCTCCAAAACCATGTGTGCCCCGAGGCAGTTATTACTGCTAGCACATTAGATGCCCACAAACAGGAAGGAAGTTCAAAATAAGCCCTGAGGAGTTAAGAGGAAATATATGTGCCTGCTTACCAAGTATCAGATTTTCTATCTCCATTTTACATACGAGAATTGATCCTCACTTTACACATGCTTAGAGGAGCTAGAAATGTGGTCAGTGGTTCAATGGTTGATTCTTCTTGTTCTTGAAGATTCCGGTCCTGTGAACTTTGGTTCAGTAGCTGATTCGGTCAGACCTGTGCTATGTTTCAAAGATTTTGTTGACCTGCAGGGGTTTTTCTTTTCAGTAAGGACGTGCACATTAGCCTCCCCAAGGAAAGTCTGGCCAAACAGGTTTTCAGCCTGATTAGGGCCTCACTTTGCTCACACTCATGCTTCATACTTTAGTTCCTTTCGTAGTGACCCTGAACTTCAGGTCTCTGTTGTTTCCGTCGGTGGCACATGACACTTGCTTGAGGGGTGGCAAACTGAGCAGCCCGAGGGCAGTGTGAGGGTGAGAAGCACAGAGAGAAAAGTGGAAAATCAGTGAGGAAGATGTGGTGTTTATAGAAACAAATCCTTTTGAACTTCATTGAGCTTATACATCTTAAAGATGGTAATGGGCAAACGAGGAAGAACGGATTTCGAAGGAGGTAACATAAAATAATGAAATCTTCCCAGCTGTGAAGTAATCATTATTAACAGTATGATGTAGGACCTTCCAGGTTTAAAAAAAAAAACAAACAAACCATTTTTTAAAGAGGGAAAAATAAATACAACGTAACAGAAAGCTTTTTGTGATTCTGTCAGATTGTACTCTGAACGGTAAGCTCCTTAGGGCTGGCCTGCCACCTGACTGCAGTCGCTCTTGTCATTGCAGGATGATGTGGGCAGCAGGGACAGTGGCCGCCATGTCCAGCATCACATTTCCAGCAGTCAGCGCCCTTGTCTCTCGGAACGCAGAGTCAGATCAGCAAGGTGAGGTCACTGTCCCCTTCCTGTTTTCGTCCTTTAGCTACACTCCAGGTCACGGAGCAGGTGATAGCCATGTGGTCCCTTCTCAGCAATTACAGCTTTCTCTTTTCCCTCCTGCTTCTGGACTTTCAGAATACTAAGGATTAGAAATAGAACTATCCAAAATAAAAACAAAAAACAAAACCAAAACTATCCATTTTCTCTCTTCAGTTTTGAGTCTTCTTGTGTGTGTTACCACCAGAATCATTTTAACAGATGTATGTCAAATTAGGAAAGACTGGTTAGTAAAGCAATGAGTTCTTTATTTAATCCCCATAATTACTGAAATTTCTTTAATTTGGAATCAAAGTCCATTAGCTTAAATTAGGAAATGATTTTTTGAGGGGATAAATAAGTAAATATGTGTACTTTGGAAACAATTAAAACGGAGACGACCATGTGGAGAATAGCACTCTACCGTCTAGACTCATCATGAACCTCTGGCTTCTGTCAGGCAGTTCCCACTGCCAGAATTAATCCTTTCCTTCTCCATCTGTTAATGGCTCACCTAAAGTAGTCAGGAAGTAGTGAATTTTAGAAGGAAAATCTTTTAAATTCACTAGAGCCTTTTTAAAAGTTCTAACAAAAACTAGACTGGAAAAGACTAATTCATTGCACCTACTTTTCCACATCAGAAATTAGCCATCTTATTCATACCCATTTTTAAAGTGTCACTTGAAGACGACAGATTCTGTGTGTCACCCTGTTTCCCTTGGCTGTGTGTCCTTGGGGAGGTGTTATGTCTGAAGAAGTGAGACAGCTGTGGGCACTGCCTTGACGTCTGACAGGCACCATCTGGCCTTTCATGACATGAATTCTCTTTGGCTCTTATTATGATTGTATGTTCTAATACAGATGTTTCTAAATGTCAGCGTACAACATTACTGGAACACATTAAGTTGAATCATATTTGAACAATTTTGACTTGTGGAAACATCCATTTTCATATGATTCAAGCTAGTATTTTATCTGCCACATTAGAAACCAGAGATATCTAGAAGTTGGTACTTCTGGGATTTTTCAGTGCAGGTCACCATGAGGAGCAGAGTCTGTGTGAATGTGCTGCGAGTACACAACTTTGGGACTGCTATGGATTCACACACAGGGCTCCAGGAGACAAAGGGCAGATTTTTCCTGTAAAAGGACCATTAGATGAGTAGAGGAGGAAAATCTCGTTCCATAGAAAAGTGGAAATTGCCTATAAATGGAGAATATTAGTGTTTTTTTCATTTTTTATTCCCCATTTATGGGAAGGATCTAGCTGTTATGGGGAGGGATTCAGCCCCAAAAGAGATTTCACAAACATCACTGTCATTTCACCTCCTTATAGATCTTAGGGGGGAGAGTTAGGACATTAACAGGACATAGTAAAACCAGTAATATATTTGTGCACCGAATGGAACTATGATGGGCAAAGTCCCTAATCTACTTCCCTTAGCACAGACTAGTCATACTTATTCCAGCTGAGCAGTGGATCACAGTTTGTAGGAAAATACTGTAAGTCCCTAATCTCGAGATGCTTTTCTGAGAAGACTGGCTCCCTTCTCTCTATTCTCATGTAGGAGTTGCCCAGGGGATCATAACTGGAATAAGAGGGCTGTGTAATGGCCTGGGACCGGCACTGTATGGCTTCATATTCTACATGTTCCATGTGGAACTGACTGAGTTGGAACCAGAATTGAATTCTGACAATGCTGCCCTGCAGGTAATTTGGTGATAAGTCTAGTTTTATAACAACCATATGTCTGATGATAGCAAAATCTGAACTTAAATTTGAAGAATGTTCTTCTTCATGTGATGTTTCTATTGTATGTGCTATGTTCAGTGCTTCCTGGGATTGAGGAAGGATCAGTTCAGTGATGTAATATCTTCTGCAGCAAAAAGCTCTCTCTTAATTTTGTTCAGAGTCCATTTTTACCTACACAAATACTCTGATCAGAATCCTGTCCTCTGGTGAAGCCCAGCAAAGGCCAAATAAAATGCGAAATGACCTAGATCCCTGCTAGAAATTGAGCTAGAGTGCTTTTTCTACTACATATTTCTTCAGTCGTTTCTTTAGTGTAAATTTCTGTATAAAATTGTTCTTAATGTTCATGAACATAGTGCGAGGTCACAGGATGGGGACTGGAGACCCACAACTGCAACTTAAAAGCTGTTGAAAAGTGGTGCAAAGAACAATGATTAGTTGCCCTCTGTCATATTCCAAACAGAGGCTCTATGGGAATTTGCCTTGATACTTCATGAAACATTTGCTTATGAGAAAATGATTTACTTTTTGATGGTTTGGGGGAGTCCAGGGCTAATTTTGGATTGAAGACTAACCGAATCCTTTATCTCCATTTGTTTCCCATGCCCCTCAGGGAGCTGTCATCCCAGGCCCACCGTTTTTATTTGGGGCATGTATAGTTCTCATGTCTTTCCTGGTTGCCTTATTCATCCCTGAATACCGTAAGGGCAGTGGACTTCAAAAACATAGCAACAGCATCAGCGGCAGCCTGACCAACACCCCAGAGCGGGCCAGTGATGAGGACATTGAGCCACTGTTGCAAGACAGCAGCATCTGGGAGCTCTCTTCCTTCGAGGAGTCTGGGAATCAGTGCACTGAGCTGTGAACTTGGCAGAAAGGGGAATTCTGCTGATGCCTTCTCTGAGAGCCGTGGGAGCCACACCACACGGAGACTTCATGGTGCTGGAAGGGAGATGCTAGTGGCACCCTTCAGGGCCAGGTTTGAGAAGTGACCCTCTCCATCCCTCCACCCCCCCCCCCCCCCCCGCTCCTATTCTTTTCCTTCTTTTTGTGGTATATTAGAACAATATTCGAAGTACTTTCCTGCAAATTTTGCAACTCTCAAAGTCATCTGGAGTCCAAACTTTGAAACTCAAATAGAAAGATTTCTTACCTCTGGTAGGATGGCTTTCCTTGAATAACTCTGGAGGAAGAGTGATAGCAGTTTTTCCATCTCCTTTTCAGTGGAAGGTGCAGGGTGGGAGTGGACTGCCATCTCTGGCAAGATCTGAGGTAAAAAGTCCCTGCTTATTTTCTTCCTTCCTGTTTCTCTGATCTGTGCCCGCTTAGCCCACGGGTGTTCATGAGTGGCCGCCCCAAGAGTCACTCAGTATCAGGGATCTATTGCCTTTGTTCCCAAATCTTACTCTCCTTTCCTTCTCTCTACTTCCTGTTCTTGGCTAGAATGAAATTCAGCATATACACCTCTGGACATTAATAATGATCAGTGATAACCTTTATTTAGATAAAAGGAAAATTTTCTTAAAATTTTTTTAAATTATGAAGAACTGGCAACTCAGATCGCTGGACCTGGTGTTTTGGTCAGATCCCAGGTGATTTTACAGAAGAAAAACGCACATCAAGTATTCTAGTGGCAACACAGAATTTGAAGGGAGCTTCTAAGAAAGTTTTCAATAATAAAAATATTCCTAAAAGTGAGGATGAGAATTAGTGACTGGATACCAGTGGAGTTTATATCCAAGTTCAGATTCATAGAACACATTATTACCATCTGCTCCTTGCTGCATCTTCTGTCTTCTCAGTTTTTCTCGTTCATCTCACTCCTGCCTTAACTGCTCTATTGTATGCATCGGTTTTTAGTCGGGTCTTTATTGCCATCTGTTTATCTGACTTTTGAATTTCATGGGAATATGCACATCAGATTCTTTTCTAAAATATGGTGGTTTAGGAAGCTCAGTTTCACAATAAGTGTCTTGCTAATTTTTCGAGATGTTCTATGGAAAGAAAACTTTACAGATTTATACGTATTTTCCTGCACCAATAAATCGACCATTAACTAGGCCCCACTCACCTTTAACAGAGCACTCCTCTGAAAGTTTTATAGGTATGAAATATATGTAGATATTTGTAAGGAGTTTTAAATTTTTTTTGATGGGGTGCTGTGTAAATCTTGTATTTAAAAATGTAATGAAGGTGTTGAAAGAAAAATATATATACAACTTTTATAAAAGGATTGTGTACTGACTGAATACATTTAAAAGAAAATATATTTTGAAACCTGTTCTGCTATGAACAGAGATAACATATCTTTTTACTATGCTGTTGGTTTTTAAGTTAAGCTTCCTAATGCATAATAAATTTGCAATGGATACCTTTATGTCTTTTGTGTTTCTTTAAAGCAAATAGTACCATTGATCTTTTTGGGTTCTCTTTTGGGTGGGTATCAACTAAATTCTTAATCCTTAATTAAGCTAATGCAAAAAAGAGGTATATTTTCAAAAAATTTTGATTTTTAACAGACTCCCTTCAAAAACATCATATCGTAGCTTTTTCATCTAAAATAAAAAAACAGGGACACATATTTGTACACCCATTTATTGGCATTCTTCACAATAGCCAAAAGGTGGAAGCAACCCGAGTGTCTGCTGTTGACTGAATGGATAAAGGAAATACGGCATTTACATACAAGGAAATCCTCAGCCTAGGGAAGGAAGTAAATTCTGACTCACGCCACAACATGGATGAGCTTTCAAGACATGATAAGTGAAGTAAGCCAGTCACAAAAGGACATACACAGTGTGGTTCCACTTTAGTCAAATTGAGACAGAAAGTAGAATAGTGGATGCAAGAACTAGGAAAGAGTGAGGGGGAATTACTGTTTAATGAGTAGAGTTTCAGTTTTGCAAATGGATGTGGTGAGGATGGTTGCATAAAAGTATGAATGTACTCAGTGCCACTGAACTAAAAATGGTCAACTCAGGTTATGTGTATATTTTGCCACAATTTTTAAAAAATGCTCTCGTGACATCTTTACTATTGCTTACCGAAATTGCAGTTTCTTTACCCAGTATAACAAATGTCAAAACTGGGATAAAATCTATCATTTTAACCATTTACAATTTAGTGGTTTTTAATTTATTCATGAGGTTGCACAGCTGTTAGGACTATCTCCACAACATTTCCATCATAGGCTGAGGGAACAGTGTTCACCATTGAATTATTAAACCAGAGCCTTATGGAAGGGCTGCCACCTGGCCAGTGCTGGAAATTCTAGGCTAGGAAGTGAGTTCTGTGGGGTGATGGCTGGGGCTGACAGTGTACCTGGTTCTCTGCCTGTGCTGGAAAAACTGCAAACTGGGTTTGGCTGCTACTCTCGGGAAGAACCGCCACTGCCAGCGTGAAGAAGCGTCATCAGAATGAAGCTGTGAGAAATTAGAAGACAGGAAGAAGTCAGTCAGTCCCTCTTCTTCTTCAGTATGCAGTTTCTATCTAGCATCCTTCATCAGCTAACACAGAGCCAGCTGACAAAGGAGAGCAGGTATGCCAAGTAAAGGACAGGTTGGAACTAAGAGACAATAACTGGCACCCTCAACATACCTTACTTGAGCTTCTGATCCTCACCAGCACCTCTCCCGTGACCCAGATCTGCATTTGCTAAAGGATGTGGATCTTCCACAGGTTGCTATCGTTTTCCCCTAACTTTTCTACTGAGCATTAAAGTACAGTTGAATAACATCAAGGGTAAGGGTGCCAAGTCCCTATGAGGTCGAAAATCCACATGTAACTTGACTCTCCAAAAACTGAATTACTGATACCCTACTCTTAACTGGAAGCCTTATCAGTAACAACACATATTTTGTATGTTGCATGTATTACATACTGCATTCTTACAATAAAGTTAAGCTAGAAAAAAAAAATGTTAAGAAATCTTAAAATAGGGGCGCCTGGGTGGCTTACTCGTTAATTGTCTGCCTTCGGCTCAGGTCATGATCCCGGGGGTCCTGGGATCGAGCCCCACACTGGGCTCCCTGCTCGGCGGGAAGCCTGCTTCTCCCTCTCCCAATTCCCCTGCTTGCGTTCTCTCTCTCGATGTCTGTCAAATAAAATCTTTTAAAAAAACTAAAAGAATACAACTTATGAGGGAAAATAACTTTTTCATTAGAAATTTACAGTCAAGGGGCGCCTGGGTGGCTCAGTCGTTAAGTGTCTGCCTTCGACTCAGGTCATGATCCCAGAGTCCTGGGATCGAGCCCCACGGCGTCTCCCTCTCCCATTACCCCTGCTTGTATTCCCTCTCTTGCTGTCTATAAATAAAATTTTTTAAAAATCTTAAAATACATTCACAGTATCGTTTCTTAAAAAGTCCATGTAGAGGGGACCTATGCAGTTCAAATCCTTGTTCAAGGGCCAGCTGTACTGGGGAGAGAGAAGATGCTGGAGGAGTAGGGGACCCTATTCCAACTGGTCCCCGGAATTGAGCTGGATATCTACCAGACAACTCTGAGCACCCACGAAATCAGCCTGAGATGTAAAAAAAATAGATCCGGATCTCTACAAACAGAATATCGCGGGCGGTTGGTTTCAAGGTACGAAGCTGGGAGCCATGATTCCGCGGGCAGATTTTGGAGGATAAACGGCAGCAGGAGGGAGCCTGGCCGTCGGGATCCTACACCGCCGGTGAGCGACAGCCTCACGCCCTGGGGACCAGGCACAGGCTCACAGACCAGTAGCAGCGGGGAAAGGACTTTAGGGCAGACCACTGACGGAAACCCAGAGCGGCGGGGTCGCATGTGCGAACTGGGAGCGGCTGGCGGTTTTAGAAGCACAAAGGGCAGAGACGTGCCCCGACCTGGAGGCAGGACTGGGAGCGCTGTGGAGGGGCGCACAACCCAGGCCACTGCAGTTTATAGCAGCACGGACAGAAACGGAGACGGTGGGGCCTGGAGAGCTCACTGAAGAACAGACTGCGGTCTCTCTGCTCTGAGGCAGAGGGTTGGAAACGGTCTCTTCTGCTCTGACTCGCAGAAGAGACGCGGAAAGCTGCCAGGGAAAGCCACCAGAGAACAAAATCCCCCAAAACTGGTTCCCACTGAGCCCATCCCCTGCCACAGCGGGGCAGGGCAACTCCGCCCAAACAGGGTTGCCTGAGTAACAGGGCGGCAGGCCCCTCCCCCAGAAGACAGGCTGGGAAAACATGAGGCCAGCAACCCTAAGGTCCCTAGAAAACAGGTGCATCTTGCTTGGGTTCTGGTCAATAATTTGGACTATACATTCCCTCAACCACCCATCAACAGAATGACTAGGAGGAGGAACCCCCAAAATAGAAAAGACTCAGAGATTATGATTTATGCAGCAGATTTACAAATGGATGCAGATATAACCAAGATGTCGGAGATGGAATTCAGACTAGCAATTGTGAAGACAATGGCTAGAATGGAAAAATCAATTAATGGCAAAATAGAGTCTCTAAGGGCAGAAATGAAAGCTGAATTGGCAGAACTTAAAAATGCTATCAGTGAGATCCAATCTAATCTAGATAATCTAACAGCTAGGGTAACTGAGGCAGAAGAGCGAATAAGCGACCTGGAAGACAACTTAATAGATAAAAAGGGAAAAGAGGAGGCCATGGAAAAACAACTCAGAATCCATGAAAATAGAATCAGAGAAATAAATGACACCATGAAGCCTTCCAATGTCAGAATTATTGGAATCCCGGAGGGAGTGGAGACAGACAGAGGACTAGAAGATATATTTGAGCAAATCGTAGGTGAGAACTTCCTTAATCTGGGGAATGAAACATTCGTGTCCTAGAGGCAGAGAGGACCCCTCCCAAGATCAAGGAAAACAAGCCAACATCCCGGCACGTAATAGTAAAACTTGCAAATCTTAGAACCAAGGAAACCATCTTAAGGGCAGTTAGGGGGAAGAGATTCCTTACGTACAGAGGGTGGAACATCGGAATAACGACAGACCTGTCCACAGAGACCTGGCAAGCCAGAAAGGCCTGGCAAGACATATTCAGGGTACTAAATGAGAAGAACATACAACCAAGAATACTTCACCTGGCAAGGCTGTCATTTAGAATGGATGGAGAGATGCAGAGCTTCCAAGACTGGCAGAAACTGAATAAATATGTGACCACTAAGCCGACCCTGCAAGAAATATTAAGGGGGGGTTCTATAAAAGGAGAAAGACCCCAAGAGTGGTATAGAACAAAAATTTACAAGGACAATCTATAAAAACAAGGTCTTCACAGGCAACATGATGACAATAAATTCATTCTTTCAATAATCACTCTCAACGTGAACGGCCTAAATGCTCCCATAAAACGGCACAGGGCTGCAGACTGGATAAAAAGACAGGATCCATTCATATGCTGTCTACAAGAGACTCATTTTGAACCTAAAGATACATCCAGACTGAAAGTGAAGGGATGGAGATCCATCTTCCATGCCAGCGGACCTCAAAAGAAAGCTGGGGTAGCAATTCTCATATCAGACAAATTAGATTTTAAGCTAAAGACTGTAGTTAGAAGCACAGAAGGACACTTTATCATTCTTAAAGGGTCTATCCAACAAGAAGATCTAACAGTTGTAAATATCTATGCCCCCAACATGGGAGCAACCACCTACATAAGCCAACTGTTAACCAAAATGAGTCATGTTGATAAGAATACGTTAATTGTAGGAGACCTCAATACTCCACTCCCAGCAATGGACATACCATGTAAGCAGAAAATCAACAAGGAAACAAGAGCTTTGAATGACACACTGGACTAGATGGACCTCATATATATATACAGAACATTCCACCCTAAAACAACAGAATACTCATTCTTCTCGAGCGCACATGGAACTTCCTCCAGAATAGACCACATACTGGGTCACAAATCAGGTCTCAACCGATACCAAAAGATTTGAGATTATTCCCTGCATATTCTCAGAGCATAATGCTTTAACACCGGAACTCAATCACAAGAAAAAATTTGGCAGAAATTCAAACAGTTGGAAACTAAAACCCACTCTGCTCAAGATGTTTGAGTCAACCAGGAATTCAAAGAAGAACTTAAACAATTCATGGAAACCTATGAGAACGAAAACACATCGGTCCAAAACCTATGGGATACTGCAAAGGCAGTCCTAAGGGGGAAATACATAGCCATCCAAGCCTCCCTCAAAAAAATAGAAAAATCCCGAATTCACCAACTAACTTTACACCTTAAAGAACTAGAGAAAAAGCAACAAACAATGCCTAAGCCACGCATTAGAAGAGAAATAACTAAGATTAGAGCAGAGATCAATGAAGTAGAAACCAGAAACACAAAAGATCAACCAAACTAGAAACTAGTTCTTTGAAAGAATTAATAAGATTGATAAACCACTGGCCAGACTTACCCAAAAGAAAAGAGAAAGGACCCAAATTAATAAAATTATGAATGAAAGGGGAGAGAACACGACTAACACCAAGGAAATAGAAACAATTATTAGAAATTAGTGTCAACAACTATATGCCAATAAATTGAGCAACCTGGAAGAAATAGATGCCTTCCAGAAACCTATAAACTCCCAAGACTGAAACAGGAAGAAACTGACAACCTGAATAGGCCAATAACCAGTAACAAGATTGAAGCAGTGATAAAAAACCTCCCAAAAAACAAGAGTCCAGGGCCTGATGGATTCCCTGGGGAATTCTACCAAACATTCAAAAAAGAAATAATACCTACTCTCCTGACTGTTTCAAAAAATAGAAACAGGGGCGCCTGGGTGGCTCAGTCGTTAAGCATCTGCCTTTGGCTGAGGTCATGGTCCCAGGGTCCTGGGATCGAGCCCCGCATCGGGCTCCCTGCTCGGCGAGGAGCCTGCTTCTCCCTCTCCCACTCCCCCTGCCTGTGTTCCCTCTCTCACTGTGTCTCTGTCAAATAAGTAAATAAAATCTTAAAAAAAAAAGAAAAAGAAAAAGAAAAAAAGAAGGAAAGCTTCCAGACTCATTCTATGAGGCCAGCATTACCTTAATCCCCAAACCAGGCAAAGACCCCATCAAAAAGAATTTCAGACCGATATTCCTGATGAAAATGGATTCCAAAATTCTCAACAAAATCCTAGCTGATAGGATCCAACAGTACATAAAAAGGATCATCCACTAGGACCAAGTGGGATTTATCCCCGGGATGCAAGGGTGGTTCAACATTCGCAAATCAATGTGATACAACACATTAGTAAGAGGAGAGAGAAGAACCATAGGGTCCTCTCAATTGATGCAGAAAAAGCATGTGACAAAATACAGCATCCTTTCCTGATTAAAACTCTTCAGAGTACAGGGATAGAGGGAACATTCCTCCAGTTCATAAAATTATTCTGTGAAAAACCCACAGCGAATATCATCCTCAATGGGGAAAAGCTGAGAGCCTTTCCCTTAACATCAGGAACACGACAAGGATGCCCACTCTCGCCACTATTATTCAACACAGTACTAGAAGTCCTAGCAACAGCAATCAGACAACAAAAAGAAATAAAAGGTATTCAAATTGGCAAAGAAGAACTCAAACTCTCTCTTTTCGCAGACGACATGATACTTTATGTGGAAAATCCAAAAGACTCCACCCCCAAATTACTAGAACTCATCCAGCAATTCAGTAATGTGGCAGGATACAAAATCAATGCACAGAAATCAGTTGCTTCCTTATACACTAACAATGCAACTGTAGAAAGAGAAATTAGAAAAAGATTCCATTTACAATAGCACCAAAAACCATAAGATACCTCGGAATAAACCTAACCAAAGAGGTAAAGGATCTATACTCTAGGAACTACAGAACACTCATGAAAGAAATTGAAGAAGATATAAAAAGATGGAAAAATATTCCATGCTCATGGATCGGAAGAACAAACATTGTTAAAATGTCTATGCTACTCAGAGCAATCTATACCAACACCATCCTGATCAAAATTCCAATGACATTTTTCAAAGTACTGGAACAAACAATCCTAAAATTTGTATGGAATCAGAGAAGACCCCGAATCGCCAAAGAAATGTTGAAAAAGACAAAGAAAGCTGTGGGCATCACGTTGCCCGATTTCAAGCTATATTACAAAGCTGTGATCACCAAGACAGCATGGTACTGGCACAAAAACAGACATACAGACCAATGGAACAGAATAGAGAGCCCAGAATGGACCCTCAACTCTACGGTCAAATAATCTTTGACAAAACATGAAAAAATATGCAATGGAAAAAAGGAAGTCTCTTCAATAAATGGTGCTGAGAAAATTGGACAGCCACATGCAGAAGAATGAAACTCGACCATTCTCTAACACCATACACAAAGATAAACTCAAAAGGGATAAAAGACCTCAGTGTGAGATAGGTAGTAACCTCTTCAACATCAGCCACAGCAACTTCTTTCAAGATGCATCTCCAAAGGCTAGTGAAACAAAAGCAAAAATGAACTTTTGGGACTTCATCAAGATAAAAAGCTTCTGCACAGCAAAGGAAACAGTCAACAAAACAAAGAAGCAACCCACAGAATGGGAGAAGATATTTGCAAATGACACTACAAAGCGTTGATTTCCAAGATCTACAAAGAACTTCTCAAACTCAACACCCGAAAAACAAATAATCAAGTCAAAAAATGGGCAGAAGACACGAACAGACACTTCTCCAAAGAAGACATACAAATGGCTAACAGACACATGAGAAAATGTTCATCATCATTAGCCATCACGGAAATTCAAATCAAAACCACGCTGAGATACCACCTTACACCAGTTAGAATGGCAAAAATTGACAAGGCAAGAAACAACAAATGTTGGAGAGGTTGTGGAGAAAGGGGAACCCTCTTACACTGTTGGTGGAAATGCAAGTTGGTACAGCCACTTTGGAAAACAGTGTGGAGGTGCCTCAGAAAATTAAAAATAGAGCTACCCTATGACCCAGCAATTGCACTCCTGGGTATTTACCCCAAAGATACAGATGTAGTGAAAAGAAGGGCCATGTGCACCCCAATGTTCATAGCAGCAATGTCTGCAATAGCCAAACTGGAAAGAGCCGAGATGCCCTTCAACAAATGAATGGATAAAGAAGATGTGGTCCATATATACAATGGAATATTACTCAGCCATCAGAAAGGATGAATACCTAAGTTTTACAACATAGATGGGACTGGAGGAGATTATGCTAAGTGAAATATGTCAAGCAGAGAAAATCAATTATCATTTGGTTTCACATATGATAAACCAATTATATGGTTTCACATAAGGAACAGCATGGAGGACATTAGGAGAAGGAAGGGAAAAATGAAGGGGGGGAAATTGGAGGGAGAGACGAACCATGAGAGACTATGGACTCTGAGAAACAAACAGGGTTTTAGAGGGGAGGCGGGTGGGCGGATGGGTTAGCCCAGTGATGGGTATTAAGGAGGGCACGTACTGCATGGAGCACTGAGTGTTATATGAAAACAATGAATCATGGATCACTACATCAAAAACTAATGATCTATAATGACTAACATAATAAAAATAAAATTTTTTAAAAAATGTTCACTCTTGCCACTTTTATTCAACATATTATTGAAAGTCTTATGCAAGAAAAAGAAATAACAGGCCTCCAAATTGGAAAGGAAGAAGTAAAACTGTCACTATTTGCAGATGACATAATACTACATACAGACAACCCTAAAGACTCTAAACAAAGAATCCAGTAAAGTTGCAGGATATAAAATCAATATACCAAAATTAAAAAACCCTGTTAGTTCTATACAGTAATAATGAACCATCAGAAAAATTAAGAAAACAATTCCATTTACAACTGCACCAAATTGAATACAATACCTAGAAATAAATTTAAGAAGGTGAAAGACCAGGGCGCCTGGATGGCTCAGTTGAGCATCTGACTCTTGGTTTCAGCTCAGGTCATGATCTCAGGGTTGTGAGATCAAGGGGGGCCCCCCCAAATAAATAAATCTTAAAAAAAAAAGGGGGGGGGGTAAAAGAACTGTAGACTTGAAACTGTAAGACACTGATGAAATAAATTGAAGACACAAATAAATGGAAAGATATTCAATGTTCATGGGCTGGAAGAATATTGTTAAATATGCATACTATCCACAGCAATCTTCAAATTCAATGCAATCCCCATAAAATTCCAACTGTATTTTTCACAGAAATAAGCAATTCTATAATGTGTATAGAACCACAAAAGATCCCAAATATACACAGGAAGCTTCAGGGGCGCCTGAGTGGCTCAGATGGTTAAGCGTCTGCCTTCGGCTCAGGTCATGATCCTAGGGTCCTGGGATTGAGTCCCGCATCAGGCTCCCTGCTAGGCGGGGAGCCTGCTTCTCCCTCTGCCTCTCTCTCTCTCTCTCTCTGACTCTCATGAATAAATAAATAAAACATTAAAACAAAACAAAACAAAGGAACCTTCAGAAAAACCAACAAATCTGCAATATCACACTCCCTGACTTTCAAACAATACTGTAAAAGTAATCAAATAGTATGATATTGACATAAAAACAGGCACATATAGGTCAGTAGAACACAACAGAGCCCAGAAATTAACCCTCTCATAAAGAGCCAATTAACTGGGGCGCCTGGGTGGCTCAGTTGGTTAAGCGACTGCCTTCGGCTCAGGTCATGATCCTAGAGTCCCTGGATCGAGTCCCGCATCGGGCTCCCTGCTCAGCGGGGAGTCTGCTTCTCCCTCTGACCCTCCTCCCTCTCATGTGCTCTCTCTCATACTCTCTCTCTCAAATAAATAAATAAAAAATCTTTAAAAAAAAAAAAAAAAAAAGAGCCAATTAACTTATGATCAAGGAGCCAAAAATACACAACTGGGGGGGAAATACAGACTGTTGTTTTTTTTTTTTTAAGATTTTATTTATTTATTTGACACAAAGAGAGAGAGTACAAGCAGGGGGAGTGGCAGGCAGAGGGAGAAGGAAAAGCAGACTCCCTACTGAGGCTGTGTAGGGAACCCAATATGGGGCTCGATCCTGGGATCATGATCTGAGCTGAAGGCAGACGTTTAACCAACTGAGCCACCCAGGCATCCCCGGAAAATACAGACTGTTAAATCAGTGTTTTTGGTAAAGAGGACAGCAACATGCAAAAGAACAAAACTGGACAATTACATTACGCCATTCACAAAAATTAACTCAAAATAGACTAAAGACTTGAATGTAGAACCTGAAACTATAAAACTCCTAGAAGCAGTAAGCTCAATGTCAGTCTTAATTATAAATACAAAGACTTATAGATGGCCAAAAAGTACATGATTCCAGCATCACTAATCATCAAGAAAATGCAAATCAAAACCACAATGAGCTATCACTTCACACCTGTCCGAATGGCTTTTATAAAAAAAAAAAAAATAACATGTTGGCAAGAACATGGACAAAAGGGTACACTTGTTCACTGTTGGTGGGAATGTAAATTGGTGCAGCCGCTACGGAAAACAGCATGCGGTTTTCTCAATAAATAAAAAATAGAACTACCCCATAATCCAGCAATTCCACTTCTGTGTATTATCTGGAGAAAACAAAAACACTAACTTGAAAAGATACTTGCATCCCCATTTTGTTTGCAGCATTATTTAAAATATCCAAGATACAGAAACAATCTAAGGGTCTCTCAATGCCTTAATGGAGAAAATAATCTGATATATATAGATATAGATATATAGGTACATAAAATTTACTCAGCAGTAAAAAAAATCTTGCTTTAAAAAAATTTCATTTATAATAGCTTCCCCCCAAATTAGGATTAAATCTAACACAATATGTGAAGGATCCATATGCAGACTACAAAGCACTAAGGAAGGAACTCAGACAAGACCTACATGAATGGAAAGGCAGCGTGGGCAAAGATATTACTTCCCTAAACCTGATCTAGAGATTTAATGTAATTCTTAACAAAATCCCAGCAGGATCTTTGTAGATATACATAAGCAGATACTAAAACCTATATGGTTAAGAGTGTAGTAGCTATGATAATTTTGAAAAAGAAACCATGGTACCTGATTTTAAGAAGTACTCTGCAGTGGGGCGCCTGGGGGGCTCAGTCGTTAAGTGTCTGCCTTCAGCTCAGGTCATGGTCCCAGGGTCCTGGGATCAAGCCCCACATCAGGCTCCCCGCTTCGCGGGAAGCCTGCTTCTCCCTCTGCTACTCCCTTTGCTTGTTGTGTTCCTGCTCTTGCTATCTCTCTGTCAAATAAATAAAATCTTAAAAAAAAAAAAAAGTATTCTGTAGCTACAGTAACCAAGACAATGTGATGTTAAAAGAGGGACAGACACAGAGCAGAGCAAAGAACCCAGAAACAGCCCCACATGAGAATGGCCAACTGATGACAAATGTGCAAAAGCTAAAAGGTGGTATGTGTAGATCTAATTCTTTACAACTGATGTGTATTTTTGTAGCCCTGGGGCTGTTTTATGATTTTGAACTATTCCTCCACATCTTTTCAATGTATTTCCCACACTATAACCAGAGGGGTCCTGACAAAAATCTATGAGATCTTGTCCCTCATTTGCCCAAGAACTCTGGCCCTTCATACAGGCCCAGAGACTCCACATGTCCTCCCCCAATTCTGGTACCCCCCTGCACACTGGCCACCCCCAAATCCCTCAAGCTGGCTGCTGCCTCAGGGCATTCTCACGTTGCCCCCCTGATGCCTTTCCTGACTGTCCTATTGAAAATCACCACCCAGTTCCCAGAACAATGTCTACCATTCTGACCTTTAGAGTTGCCTTTTGGAACACAGGACTGTGCTATTCTGAAGACTGGTTTGTTGTGGATATGCACTATGCTCTGCCAAAAGGTGGTTAATTTTTTCCTTCTCCAAAGCCAAAACCGCAAACTATCTGTGAAAATTCATCTTGTGAAGAGCAGTCTGTTCTCAGTCTCACTCTGTGTAAGTCCAGAGTACGTCTGCTCACATTTTGACCTTGCACCCGCTCTGCTCCCCTGGGATCTACCCTGGAGAGGCTGCAGGGGAGGTCCTTGACAGGCACTCACCCATGGCCTGAGCACTGGGTTGAGAGTCAGGAGCAGCTAGAATGATGTGTGGGCCAGAGCAGCTTATGGAACAGAGAGGACAGACAGACCCAGGGGTAGAGCCACAAGGCACTGGAAAGGGGGAGGTGTCCCTTCCCTGACCTTATGAGTAAAGACAAGCGGTGTGGGCAGGGAACACAGAGAAGCACTGGGTGGAGCTTCTGTTCTGGGACAGCCTGACTGCTCCTGACTGAATATTCCACAAAATAGTTGTAGACATCATGCCTTGCCAGCTGGAACTCCGGGCTTCTGGTTTTTTTAATGAGATATATGCCTTCTATCCCTTAGCACATACTTCTTCACACTATCTGGACTGAATTCATGACTGTTGTATTTAGCATTGAATTTTCTCATGGATTTTGTGATTTTTGTCTGTGTCCCTCTCTAGTGGTGACAAGATGCCTGCTGACCTTAGCTTCACAGTTGTTCACATTATGGGTCCAGGCACAGAGCTCGTTGGTGTTCCTAAGCCAGAAGCCCCAGCAGGCAGCTGCAGCATAGGGAGAACTCACCCTGAGTCCCAGGCTCCCCAGACCAGGTGCTTGGTGCTGCCACCTTCTCAAAGGTACAGCACCTGGCAGGCTCTGAACTTCAGGCTTTTCAGTTTCTGTTCTATCTCTTGTCCAAGGACATGGCAATCTTGGGCAATGGAGTCTGGATTTTATTCTTTTTATGTTTTTCTTTTTTCATTTTAAGTTCTGTGATTAAGGTGAATGGAGTGAGCATCTTGACTAGGTTTGCCTGTCTCACTTTCTAGCTTTGTTGTGTTTCAGGTTTTTTTCTTCCTTTCTTATTTTTATATTTGCCTGATCTTCCCTGATGTTGGGGCCAGAAATCTCCTCACAATTTATTCCTATTACCGAACACTCTTGAACAATAATATCAAGAGAGTAAAAAGTCAAAGCTATACTTCTGAATTATTTTTGTTCTCTTCTATGTTTAATGACAATGATGAGTTCATGTTAAATGTATACAGCACATAAAAAGAAAAAAGGGAAAAGTGATACTATCGAGTAAGAAAGTACACTAACCTACTTCCTGTTCTGACCATAGTAATTCTAGAAAAAAGCACTGTCCTTTTCTGTCATGAAAGAGCACTTGAATCTTTCCTGTTCTCTTCTTATCTACCAGCATGGCAAGCTGCCAAAAGTCCACTCAGGGGAGTTCTGAGTCTGGCCAATTGCTGGATATAAAAGCGATCTCAGCAAAGATAACCACATACCAAAACTGCTTGTGGTGGGTCAGTCGTTAAGCGTCTGCCTTCGGCTCAGGTCATGATCCCAGGGTCCTGGGATGGAGCCCCGCATTGGGCTCCCTGCTCTGCAGGAAGCCTGCTTCTCCCTCTCCCACTCCCCCTGCTTGTGTTCCCTCTCTCGCTGTGTCTCTCTCTGTCAAATAAATAAATAAAATCTTTAACAAAGATTTAAAAAATTAAAAAAATAAAACTGCTTGTGAATTTCTTGTTTTAAGGCTATTGCCCTGCAGTTACATAAGAATCAAAAACCTTTTCTTTCCCTGAATATATTTAGAATCTGTTTTTCTACTTTATTAGTTTAAAAACAAACAAATAACCTTTCCTTTGCAGCAGAGTTTTCAACTGACTGGCATTGTTAACTTATTATAATCTTTCTTTAAAAGAAATCACTTTCAATTATGTTCTCATTCTATTTCCTTCAAGAATGAATGAATGAGGGGGGGGCACCTGGGTGGCTCAGTCGTTAAGCATCTGCCTTCGGCTCAGGTCATGATGCCAGGGTCCTGGGATCGAGCCCCACATCGGGCTCCCTGCTCGGCGGGAAGCCTGCTTCTCCCTCTCCCACTCCCCCTGCTTGTGTTCCCTCTCTCACTGTCTCTTTCTGTCAAAAAAAAAAAAAAAAGAATGAATGAATGAGGGGCACCTGGGTGACTCAGATG
The DNA here is from genome assembly GCF_004348235.1 of Phoca vitulina. Taxonomy (NCBI): domain Eukaryota; kingdom Metazoa; phylum Chordata; class Mammalia; order Carnivora; family Phocidae; genus Phoca; species Phoca vitulina. The sequence goes on from NW_022589807.1 coordinate 183,128, forward strand.
TTTGGGCATCTGCCTTCAGCTTGGGTCATGATCTCCAGGTCCTGGCATCAAGCCCCATGTCAGGCTCCCAGCTCAGCAGGGAGTCTGCTTCTCCCTCTCCTTCTGCCCCCTCTCCACACCCCCTTGTGCGCTCTCTCTCTCTCAAATAAACAAAATCTTTTTTTATTTTATTTTATTTATTTGACAGAGAGAGAGAGATAGTGAGAGAGCGAGCACAAGCAGGGGGAGTGGGAGGAGCAGGCTCCCCGCCGAGCAAGAAGCCCGATGTGGGGCTCAATCCCAGGACCCTGGGATCATGACCTGAGCCGAAGGCAGCCACTTAACCGACTGAGCCACCCAGGTGCCCCTCAAATAAACAAAATCTTGAAAAAAAAACCCACACATACAAACACACACACACAAAAACAAAAAACAAACAAAAGAAGAAAAAGAACAAATTAAGCCCAAGGTTAGCAGAATGGAGGAAATAAAGAGTAGAGCAGAAACAGGAACAGAAAAATAGAAAAGATTAACCAAACTAAGACTTGGTTCCTTGAAAAGATAAAACTGACAAACCCTTAGCTACACTAGCCACAGAATAGAGGGAGGACCCAAGTCAACAAAATTAAAAATGGAAAAGAAAACATTACAACTGATACCATAGAAATACAAAGGATCAAAAGAGGCTACTATGAACTATATGCCAACAAACTGAACAATCAAACAGAAACAGAAAAATTCTCAGAAAAATACAACCTACCAAGAATGAATCAGAAAAAAAATTGAAAATGTGAACTAATAAGGAGACTGAACTGGTAATCAAAAGTCTCCCAATGAAGAAAAGCCCAGAACCAGATGGCTTCCCTCATAAATTCCACCAAACATGTACAGAATTAACACCACTCCTCCTCAAAGTTGTCCAGAAAATCAAATAGGAGAAAGTACTCCCAAACTCCATTTTCCTGAACAAAGACACATAAGGACACTACTGGAAAACTGCAGGCCAATATGCCAGATAAATGCAAAAATTCCCAACAATATACTAGCAAAGTAAATTCAACAACCCATTAAAAAAGGATAATTCAGGGGTGCCCGGGTGGCTCAGTCGGTTAGGTATCTGCCTTCGGCTCAGGTCACGATCTCAGGGTCCTGGGATCGAGCCCCAGAGCCCCAAGTCGTCAGGCTCCCTGCTCAGTGGGGAGTCTGCTTCTTCCTCTACCTCTGTCCCTCCTCCCACTTGTGTTATCTCTCTCTCTCGAGCGCGCACATGCTCTCTCTCTCTCTAATAAATAAAATCTTTAAAAAATAATAAAAGGAAAATTCATCGTGATCAAGTGAGATTTATCACTGGGATACAAGGAAGGTTCAACATATGCAAATCAACCAATATGATATACACTGCATTAATAGAACAAAATCTAAAAAATCCCATCATTTCAATAGATGCAGTAAGAACACTGGACAAAATTCAACATCCTTTCATGATTAAAAAAAACTCAAATAATAGGACGCAGACAGAACATACTTCTAATTACAAAGGCCATGTATGACAAGTCCACAAAACAAACATACTCTAAGGTGAAAGGTTGAAAGCTTTTTTTCACTGAAGATCAGGACAAGAGTGCTCACTCTTGCCACTCCTTTGAACATAATACTGGAAGTCTGAGCCAAAGAAATCAGGGAAGAAAAAGAAATAAAAGGCATCCAAATTAGAAAACAAGAAGTAAAATTGTTTCTATATATAGGTGACATGACCTTAATACAGAAAATCCTAAAGACTCTGCTGAAAACGCTGTTAAAACTAATAAACGAACTTAAAAAATCAGTTCCATTTCAGGACTTCTGGGAAAATGGCAGAACAGGAGGATCCTGTGTTCACCTCACCCCATGCATACAACTAGGTAACACACGCACTGGTGTAAATAATGCAGAAAATGACCTGAAGACTGGCAGAACAGACTCTCCACAGCTAAATGTAGAGAAGAGGCCACACTGAGGAGGGTAGGAAGTGTGGAGATGTGGTCTAGAGCCAAAAAGACCCACAGGACTATCCACAGAAGGATGCCAAGGGTGTGGAGAGAGGAGAGGAGATGCCCCTCCAGGCACCTCAGACATGGGGACCTGCCCAAAGAAGACAAATTCCCGTACCATTTGACTCTGAAAACCAGATGGGACTGGTTTGGCAAGTTCTTACAATCAGTGGGGTTTAGCACCTGGAACTTTAAGGATCAGTGGGGTAGTCTCTGGGAGAGCTGGAGGGTGAAAGTAAACTGAGTCTCCGCCCTTAAAGAGACAGCACAACAAACAGCCCCAATGAGATACAGCACAGAATCAGCAGTTCCAAAAACACTTGAGGAATACAAGAAAAAGATTTATTTACTAATCTCAGAGCAGGTGCCGGAGGAGCAGGAATCTTTGGAAGATGTCTCCAAGAGCAAAGGAGCTGGTGAGTGTCATCCAACACCCGAACCTCCAGCGTAGATACAGGAACACCTATGGGAATCAGTGCAGTTCAACTCTCTAACTAGCTTGCTAACAGTGCACACAGGCCCATGTCCTTTGCAGACTCATCCCCTCCATTTCAGCCTCCACAGTCTTCCTGGGCGACTGCAGTTCCCCTCACAGAGCAGACAGGCACAGACTTTGCTGGCACCATGCCCTATCCCCATGTTCTCCTGCAGACTCCCACCCTCCAACATATCCTTACAAGAGTCCCTTCAAAGCAGTGCCACAGCACGGCAGTGTGCAACAAGCACCCCAACAGAAGCCTGCACCACTCCACACGGACTCCTGCCCCAAGGCGAGAGAAAGATAACCACGTACAACAGTCCATCCATGGCCCCAGCAGTGGACTGGGAGCACACATCTGGTCTGACTGCAGGACCTGCCCACCAATGAAAGCTTCTAAGGGGACAACACAGGAAGAGTGACCTGCAGTTTGATGCTACTACACCTCTGGCAAAGACCTGGTCTGACTCAATTCAAGCCCCACGCGGCCCCAGACAGGCCCACTAACAACACACGAACCAAACCCTGCCCACAGCAGGCAAAGAGAGCCATTGCAGATAACTGGTCTGAAGGCAAATGTGGCTCAGCCAAAACAGGAGGACACCCCTGCTGCAACACACACAGGACAGCAGCCATACCTCTGAAGTGCCAGGTTCTGGGGAGCAGGGGGCATTGCACTGCAGGGCACTACAGGACCTCTTCCTCATAAGGCCACAACTTTCAAGAGCAGAAGTTGTAGCTGACTTTCCTTTTTTTTTTTTTAGAAGATTTTATTTATTTATTTATTTGACAGAGAGAGCGAGAGAGCACAAGCAGGGGGAGCAGGAGACAGAGAGGGAGAAGCAGGCCTCCTGCCAAGCAGGGAGCCCCATGCGGGACTCGATCCCAGGACCCCGGGATCACGACCTGAGCCAAAGGCAGACACTTAACCATCTGAGCCACCCAGGCGCCCCATGTAGCTGACTTTCCTAACTCACAGAAACAGACACAGAGCTAGGCAAAAGGAGGAGACAAAGGAGTATGTCCCAAATGAAAGAACAGAACAAATCATAGCAAGAGCGCTAATTAGTATATCTGATATAGAATTTAAAATAATGGTCAAAAAGATACTGGACTAGAGGAAAAAATGGAGGACCTCAGTAAGAACCCTGACAAAGAGAAAACATAAAAAAGAACCAATCAGAGATGAAAAACTCAATATTGAAATTAAAAATACACTAGAGAGGGCGCCTGGGTGGCTCAGTTGGTTAAGCGACTGCCTTCGGCTCAGGTCATGATCCTGGAGTCCCGGGATCGAGTCCCGCATCCGGCTCCCTGCTCTGCGGGGAGTCTGCTCCTCCCTCTGACCCTCCCCCCTCTCATGTGCTCTCTCTCTCATTCTCTCTCTCTCAAATAAATAAATAAAATCTTAAAAAAAAAAAATAAAAAAAAAATAAAATAAAATAAAAATACACTAGAGAGAATAAATAGACTAGAGGAACCAGAAGAACAGATCAGTGACTTGGAGGACACAGTAACAGAAAGCAATCTGAAGAGGAGAGGGAAAAAATAATAATAAAAAATAAAAATAGACTTAACAAATTCCATGACACCATCAAGTGTAATAACATTCATGTTATAAGGATCCCAGAAGGAGAAAAGAGAGAAGGAAGAAAATTTATTTCAAGAAATAATAGCTCAAAACTTCCCACATCTGAAGAAGGAACAGAAATCCTGATCTGGAGGCAAACACTCCCCAACAAAATCAACCCAAGGAGGTCCACAACAAGAAACACAGTAACTGAAATGGTCAAAAGTAGTGACAAAATTCTAAAAGCAGTAAGAGTAAAGACTTACATACAAGGGAAACCCCACAGAGCTATGAACTGACTTTTCAGCAAAAACTTTGCAGGCCAGAAGGGAGTGGCACGATATATTCAAAAGTGCTGAAAGAAAAAAAACATACAGCAAAGAATACTCTATCCAGCAAGGGTACCATTCAAAATAGTAAAGATAAAGAGTTTACCAGACAAATATGTTAGAATTCATCACCACTAAACTGGCCTTACAAAAAATATTAAAGGGGACTGTTTGAGTGGAAAGGAAGGACCATAAGCAGGAGAAAAAAAAGTAGGAAGCACAAAAGCAGTAAAATTCAGTACACCTATAAAAATCAGTCAAGGGATGGGGCGCCTGGGTGGCTCAGATGGTTAAGCATCTGCCTTCAGCTCAGGTCATGATCCCGGGGTCCTGGGATCAAGCCCCGCATCAGGCTCCCTGCTTCGCGGGAAGCCTGCTTCTCCCTCTCCCACTCCCCTTGCTTGTGTTCCCTCTCTTGCTGTCTCTCTGTCAAATAAATAAAATCTTAAAAAAAAAAAAATCAGTCAAGGGATTCACAAAATAAAAGAATGTAAGGTATGACACAATATACCTGAAAAATGGGAGAAAGAGAAGTAAAAATTCAGTGCTTTTAGAATTAGTTTAAACTTAGGCAACCATCATCTTAATATAGACTGCTATATGCATAAGATATCATGTATACACCTGACAGTAACCACAAATCAAAAACTTGTAATTGATATGCAAAAAATAAAGAAAAAGGAATCCAAAGTATATCACTAAAGAAAGCCAGCCATAGCCAGCCTTTGTCTCAGGTCATGATCCCAGGGTCCTGGGATCCAGTCCCGCACTGGGCTCCCTGCTCAGCGGGGAGCCTGCTTCTCCCTCTGCCCCTCCCCCATCCTCATGCGCGCACGCGCGCTCTCTCTCTCAAATACATAAAATCTTTTTTTTTTTTTTTTTTTTTTTTACATAAAATCTTTTTTAAAAAATTAAAATAAAGCCAGCAAACCATGAGAAAAGAGCAACTGAAGAAAGGAACACAGAGGAACTACTAAAACAACCATACAGCAAGTAACAAAATGGCAATATATACAAACCAATCCACAATTACATCGAATGTAAATGAACTAAACACTCCATTCAAAAGACATGGGTTACAGAATGGATAAAAAAGCAAGACAAACCGGGCGCCTGGGTGGCTCAGTCGTTAAGCGTCTGCCTTCGGCTCAGGTCATGATCCCAGGGTCCTGGGATCGAGTCCCACATCGGGCTCCCTGCTCGGCGGGAAGCCTGCTTCTCCCTCTCCCACTCCCCCTGCTTGCGTTCCTGCTCTCGCTATCTCTCTCTCTGTCAAATAAATAAATAAAATCTTAAAAAAAAAAAAAAAAAAAAAGCAAGACAAACCTATATGTTGCCTACAAGAGACTCATTTCAGACCTAAAGACACACACTGAAAGTGAAGGGATGGAAAAGCAATTATTATGTAAATGAAAGCTAATAGAAAGCTGGGATAGCAATACTTACATTGGACAAAATATACTTTAAAATAAAGACTAACAAGAAACAAAGAGGAGCACCTAGGTGGCTCAGTCAGTTGAGCGGTGGACTCTTGATTTCAGCTCAGGTCATGATCTCGGGGTCCTGGGATCAAGCCCTGCTTCAGGCTCCACACACAGCAGGGAGTCTGCTTGAGGATTTTCTCTCTCTCTGTCTCTCCCCTTCTCTTTCTGCCCCTCCCCCCACTTGCTCGCACACATGCGCGCTCTTCCCCCTACAATAAATAAATCTTTAAAAAAAAAAAAAAAAGGATGCTTCACAATCATAAAGGAAACAATCCAAAAGGAGGCTACAGCAATTGTAAATATTTACGTACCCAACATGGGAGTACCCAAATACATAAAGCGACTATTAACAAACATAAAGCAAAAAGTTGATAGTAATACAAGAGTAGGGAACTGTAACACCCACTTACATTAATGGATAGATCACGGAAACAGAAAATCAACAAGGAAACAATAGCTTTGAATGACACATTGGACTAGATGGATCTAACAGATATACACAGAACATTCCATACTAAGACAAAATACACATTCTTTTCAAGTGCATAGAGAACATACCCTAGATCATGTCAGGCCACAAAACATGTCTCAACAAACTAAAAAATACTGAAATTGTATCATGCACCTTTTCCAACCACAATGCTATGAAACTACAAATCAACCACAAGAAGAATTCTGGAAAGAACAACTGTACATGGAGGTTAAATAACAAGCTACTAAACAATGGGTCAACCAAGATTATCAAAAAGGAAGTCAAAAAATACATGGAGACAAATGAAAATAAAAACACAACCAGTCTAATGTCTTTGGGATGCAGCAAAAGTTCTTCTAAGAGATTATAGCAATACAGGCCTTCCTCAAAAGCAAAACAAAAAGAGCAAAAACAAAACAAAATAAACAACATAACCTTACACCTGAAAGAACTAGAAGAAGAAGTACAAAGCCTAAACCCAGTAGTAGGAAGTAAATAATAAAGGTAAGAGCAGAAATAAACAAAATAGAGAAACACCACTGAGGCCAACACAGGCATGTGAGCCCTCTGTGGCCGTGATTGTTTGTGTGCTGTGGCGCACGCAGGGTAAGGTCGGGAACGCCCAGGTCTGAGAGGGGGAAAAGTCTCCCTCGCCTTGTTGTGTGCCTATGCCTCAGGCATCCGGTCAGCTGAGAAATGGCTCCTGATGTTTCTAATAAATTGTTCCTTGTGACGCTCACCAGAGAGAATGGCTCCGTGTGCGGGGATGTGATGATCAGATAACATCCTGCTTCAAATGTATATGCGGGGTGTTGTCTGATCCCAGCATTCCTGCATAGGATTTGATTCTATCTCTATGTAGTTTCGGGGAATGGGTCATGAAGTACCTTTGCACAAAAGCTGATCAGAGAATGAGATTTACTTAAGATATGTAATTATTCCGGTGCAACCGGAGTTGATTTGTTTTTGTCCTCTCTTGCGTAAAGAAGTATCGGGATATCTTAATGCTTACATTGTTAATCAGTAACAATATATTTTGATTGTAAAGAGTATATAAGATGTCAAGAAATAAACGGCAGTATGCAGTTGCAAGTGCTGCCTTTGCTCTGCATCCCCTGTGTCCTGGTGATTTCGCGACCCTTACCCAGGGACCCCAACGCACTAGACGTTGACACACCACCACCACAAAAATAGACCAATGAAACCAGAACCTGGTTCTTTGAAAACACCAATAAAATTGATAAACCTTTAGCCAGATTCAACAGAGGAAAAAAAAAAAAAGACTTAAAATCAAAAATGAAAGAGGGGAAATAACAACCGACACCACAGAAATACAAAGGATTCTGGGGCGCCTGGGTGGCTCAGTCGTTAAGCATCTGCCTTTGGCTCAGGTCATGATCCCAGGGTCCTGGGATCGAGCCCCACCGTCAGGCTCCCTGCTCCGTGGGAAGCCTGTTTCTCCCTCTCCCCCTGCTTGTGATCCTGCTCTCAGTGTGTCTCTGTCAAATAAATAAAATCTTAAAAAAAAAAACAAAACAATAAAAATACAAAGGATTCTAAGAGACCACTACAAAAAAATTATATATATACATATATATGTGTATACCAACAAATTGAACAACCCAGAAGAAATGGTAAATTCCTAGAAACATATAACCTCCCAAAACTGAATCAGGAAGAAATAGAAAATTTGAACAGATTACTAGCAATGAAATTGAATAGGTAATCAAATAATTCCCAACAAACAAAAGTCCAGAAACAAATGGCTTCGTGGGGAAATTCTACCATTTAAAGAATACCTATTCTTCTCAAACTATTCGAAAAAACAGAAAAGACAAGCTACCAAATGCATTCTATGAGGCCAGCAGTACCCTCATACCAAAACTAGAAGACACTACAAAAAAAAAAAAGAGAGAGAGAGAACTACAGGCCAGTATCTCTGACTACAGATGCAAAAATCCTCAGTAACGTAATAGCAAACTGAACCAACAATACATCCAAAAAATCATTCACCACGATCAAATGGGCCTTATTCCTGGGATGCAACAATGGTTTAATATTTGCAAATCAATGTGATACATCACATCAACAAGACAAAGAATAAAAATCATGATCATAAAAAAATAATAATGTCCATTATAGTAAATGCAAAAAAAGCATTTGACAAAATAAAAATCCATTCAAGATAAAAACGCTTAACAAAGCAGATTTAGAGGGAACATACCTCAATAATAGATATATATTTGAAAAACAGCTAACATATGCAATGGTGAAAAACTGAGAGCACTTCCCCTAAGGTAAGGAACAAGACAAGGATGTCCGTCCACTCTCACCACTCTTACTCAACATAGTACTGAAGTCCTAGTTACAGCAATCAGACAATAAAAGGCATCCAAATTGGTAAGGAAGAACTAAAACTGTCAGATGACATACTATATACAGAAAACCCGAATGACTCCACCAAAAAACTACTAGAATTGATAAACGAATTGAGTAAAATCATAGGATACAAAATCAATATACAGAAATACTACATTTCTATACCTTTAATAATGAAGTAGCAGAAACCCATCAACAAAACTAAAAGACAACCGACTGAATGGGAGAAGATATTTGCAAAGAATATACCTGATAAGGGCTTAATATCCAAAATACATAAAGAATATATATAACTCAACACCAAAAAAGACAACAAAAATCCAATTTAAAAGGGCAGAAGACATAAATAGACATTTATCCAAAGAAGACATACAGATGGCCAATAGAACATGAAAGATGCTCATCATTCATCATGAGAGAAATGGAAATCAAAACTACAGTATCACCTCGTACCTTTCCAAATGGCTCAAATCACACAGAAACAAGCGCTGGCAAGGTGCAGAGAAGAGGGAACCCTCCGACACTGTTGGGAGGAATGCAGATTGGTGCAGCCACTATGGAAAACAGTACGGAGGTTCCTCAAAAAATTAAAAATAGAACTACCATATGATCCAGTAATTCCACTGCTGGCTATTTACCCAAAGAAAACAAAACACTAATCCAAAAAGATATACACACCCCTATGTTTACTGCAGCATTATTTACAATAGCCAAAATATGAAAGCAACCCAACTGTCCATCCATAGGTGGATGGATATAGAAGATGTGGCATACATACACACACACACACACACACACACACACACACACAATGGAATATTACTCAGCCATAAAAAAGAATATAATCTTGCCATCTGCAATATAAATGAATCCAGAGAATATAAAGCTAAGTGAAATATAGTCAGAGAAACACAAAAACCGTATGACTTTCCTACGTGAATTTAAGAAATAAAGAAAAAAAGAGATAAAAAGACTCAAATATAGAGAACTGGTGGTTGCCAGAGGGGAGGTCGGTGGGCGGATGGGTGAAATAGGTGAAGGGGATTAAGAGTACACTTATAATGAGCACTGAATAATGTACAGAATTGCTGAATCACTGTATTGTACACCTGAAACTAATGTAACACGGTGCGTTAATTTTACCTGAACTAAAAAATAAGAATTTTAAGAAGCTTTTTATATATTAAGTTAGCCCTTATCTATGAGGTAAATTGCAAATACTATTCCAAATGCATTATCTGTCTTGTTGTGCTTATATTTTTTGCCATACCATTATTTTTAAATCATTTGCATTTCTTTTTTTTTTAAAGATTTTATTTTTTTATTTGAGAGAGAGAGAGAGAAAGTACCGGGCGGGGGGGGGGGGGGGGGGGGGGGGGGG
>NW_022589807.1:193329-203266 GCF_004348235.1 Phoca vitulina
CGCAAGGGTGGAGAGTAAGAAGCAGGGTCCCCGCTAAGTGGAGAGCTGGATGTTGGGCTCAATCCCAGGACCCCAGGATCATGACCCGAGCCGAAGGCAGACACTTACTTGACTGAGCCACCCAGGTGCCCCTGCCCTACAGTTTTTAATGCAAATTTCTTAATCACTTCTCTTACTGTTTTTGGTTTGAGTAGTAACTGGAAAGTCCTTACCCATACCCAAATTATGAAAGAATGCTCTTTTTATTCTAGTAATTGTGTGGTTTGGTTTCTTCTATTTAGATTTCTAACATACTTGGAATTTGTTTTGGTTTATGTTGTCAAGTATGGACTCAATTTTATCTTTTATCCAAATGGTTATCACTGTCACAATGACATTTATTAAAGAATTAATCTTTTCCCCAGTGATTTCTTATGCCATATTAGGTATACACTATCCAAATATACTTCAGTCCATTTCTGGATCTTATACTTTATTCCCTTTGTCTATTCATGCTCTAACTCTACAATGTTACAATCACCTAGGATCTAGAATATGTTAGCAAAACCTCCTTCACTGCCAGTCCTTTCCAAGATTCCCAGCTTTTTAATTGTTAAATTTTTTGCAAATTCAGCTTTTATCTCCAGCATGAAACCTTGTTTGCTTATTTGGGGAATTATGTTGAAGTTCTGTATCAACTTAGAAAGAATTTATCTTTATGACAGCATTTGACCAAGTCTATTTTGTGACTAGTATAAAATTTTCTTCTTACAGCTTTTCACATTCTACTTTTAAGTATTTTATCTTTTCAAAAAATATGCTGAGGGGCGCCTGGGTGGCTCAGTCGTTAAGCGTCTGCCTTCAGCTCAGGTTGTGGTCCCAGGGTCCTGGGATCGAGTCTGCATCGAGCTCCCTGCTCCGCAGAGAGCCTGCTTCTCCCTCTCCCGCTCCTCCTGCTTGTGTTCCCTCTCTCGCTGTGTCCGTGTCAAATAAATAAATAAAATCTTAAAAAAAAAAATATGTTGAGATTTTCCTTATTGTCATAACTTGTTTTTTTTAAATGAAGGCTATTAAATTTGTGTATTAATTTAAAATCCTGGTGCATCATTCAGTAATTTTTTAAATTATTGACTACTGAACTTTCTAGATGTATTTTATTTCTTCTGTAAATAGTTTCACTTCTTTTTAAATTTACACAACTCTCATTGTTTTCTCACTGATTTCATTGGCTAATGCCAGCGTAGAAAGTTAACATACTTGCTTTGATTCTGAACTTAACAAAATGTTTCTATTGTTTTACATATTAAGGAAGATACTTGTTTTAGTTCTGGGATACATCAATTCTTACTGCAGCTATTTTTTTTTTTTTTTTTAAGTTAGAAATGGGTGTTGAGAGGCACCTGGATGGCTCTGTTGGTTAAGTGTCAGACTCTTGATCTCAGCTCAGGTCTTGAACTCAGGTTCAAGCCCCAAAAAAATAAAGAAAGGAAGAAAAGGGTGTTGGATTTTGTAAGATCTTTTCAAGTGCTTAGGGGAGAAATTTTTAGGACTTTTTCCTTAGATCTATGTACAAGATTAGTTATGCTGATTCAATTCCAAATATTGAGGCATCCTGGCATTTTTGGATAAAGGTTTTTTGGGTGAGGTTTTATTTTAATATGCTGTTGGTTTCTGCTAATATTTAAAATTTTTAAATCAATATTCATTACTGAGATTTGTCTACAGCTCTTTTTGTACATTTTCCTTCGGGTTTTGATCCAAATGTATGTGTCCCATTTACTAACTTGAAACTTTCCATCTTTTTGGTAGAATTCTTCTGTGAAACTTTCTATGACTGATCCTGTTCTGTGAGAGGGTTACATTTCTTCATTTCTTCTAATAAAATTTGTTTATAAATTCATGCTTTTTATCATAACTTGTCACTTTTGATAAATGTATTTTCCTAGGAACCTACTAACTTACCAAAGCACTCTTTTGTTTTTACTCTCTTATTATTTTACATAGAATTGTGAAAATAGGGGTGCCTGGGTTAAGAGTCAGTTAAGCCTCCAATTCTTGATTTCAGCTCAGGTCATGATCTTGGGGTCGTGGGATTGAGCCCCACGTCAGCTCAGTGCAGAGTCTGCCTGGGACTCTCTCTCCCCTTCCCCTCCTCAAATAAAGAAATAAATCTTTTTTAAAAAAGAACTGTGAAAATAGTTTATTGCTAAAATTTCCTCTTTCACAGTTATTTCTCCTGATCACTTTTTACATTTTTCTTCATTTTTTTCTGGATTTGCGGTGAGTGGTTTGACTATTTTGGTTTTTATCACACTACGTTTATTTACTTATTCACTTACATAGTTTTGGGCACCTGGGTGGCACAGATAGTTAATTACTTATTCACTTACATAGTTTTCATTTCTCTTTTAAGCTTTATTAATTTTGGAATTTACTTTTATAATTTATTCCCTTCTGCTTTGTTTTGATTTACTGTTAGTTTTTTTTTTCTTCTGAGTTGAAAATTTAATTCTCTTTCTTATAGTCTTACGAATTTAAGGCTATAAAATTTCCTTTAATTGCTTTAAGTGTATATTGTTGTTTGATATATTGTGCTTTATCAATTTTCTTTTAAAATTTGCAGTATCATTTTGCATTTTCTTTGAACAAGTTTACTTTTGATAGCTTTTTAAATTCCAAGTGTATGTCATTTGAAAAATTAATTTCTAGTTTTGCTCCATTGTGATAAAAGAATATTGTCCTATTTTTACTTTAAGGAAATTTTTTCTTTGAAATCTGTATTATTAGTTTTATGAATGTTTCACATGTGCTTGAGAAGATGGTATTATCTTCCTACCAGAGTGTTAAAAATCAAGATTTGTGCATAAAATCGACCTTATGTTTGCTGTTTTAGATCCTTATTTTTTGGTCCTGTGAACTGATAGCTGATGTTAAGTCTCCCTATCTACAATTAGGCTGTCCTTCCACTTAAGGTTTACATTTTTCTAGAGTGTTCATATTTTTTCTAAAATAGGCCTTGCTTATTTTATGTCGTTTATTTCCAATTCTTATTAGTGTCTACTGTAAAGTGGGAAAGGGGGTCTTTACTTCCATTACATCCTTAACTATTGTTTTAATAATGCCATTAGTATAATTTTATCCCCAGCTATCCTACTGAATTCTATTATTTATAATCACATGAAGAATGATGATGGTGAAATAAATGAAAAATAAATCTTCATAGAAACGTTTTAAATGATCTGTGATCACAGTAAACTAGTCCAGCCTCCATGTCGCATTGTATTCAGCCTTAAATTCTATTTTAAGCCAATGTTTTCTCTTCACAAAATGAGCACAAACACTATCTGACTTAGACATTTGCTGCATTCCTCAATTCTGAGCTCTTCAGGACATTGCCTGGTAAACTTTACTGCTTTACTTTGGCCCAAAGCTGGCAAATTTGGGCCAATCCCCCCGAGTCCCCAACTATCCACCAAAGAAGAGAGTGAACATGTTCCCTCACAGATTTGGCAAACATAGGCACCCAGTAGCAAAATATTCTTTTCAAATATTCTTTCTTGTTTAAAAACAAATTCGGATCTTGCATGCATACCGAAATAAACGTCTGTTTCGATCTGTTTTAAGTAATTTCTGACTCTCCACATGTGAAATACACTGATGTTTTGACTGATCAAAGAAGAACGTCTGCGGTTTAGGGCTCTCACTCACAAACCTCCTCCCCCACAGGACACACCTCCTTTGAGTCACAGCACGCCATCTTGTATCCTTGTAGATTCCTATTCACCCAGCATCCCAAACAGTCTCACCGGCAAACACGCCGAAGCTTCCCTCAGCCCAATCCTACCCCAACTACATACTCCTACCGGCCCAAGCTCAGGACACAGCTACTCGCCTCCCCGGCTCGCAGATGCCGCCCCTTCACCCACCCAACACCCACGTCCTCGTTCCACCCAATACTAGCCGCCACCGAGAACGCCTAAATCATGTGCACTTTTGTCTGAACTCGGACAGCTGGGAGCTGGGCCAGAACTCTCAGGATTCCGCAGGGGCGACCAGGCCGAGTTTCGGCGTCCCCCACCCCCAGGCCAGACACTGAGAGGTAGGACGACCACCTACCTTGTGGGTCCAGCAGCTCTTTTGCGCGACATTTCCCAAGTCCCAGGCGCCCGAGCTGAGCGCTTCCCTCGTCCGTCCCGCCGCTTTTAAGGCTCTGCGTGACGTTGCCCAAGTGCCTCTGCTCCGGTGCCCAGAGTCTCTCTCGTTCATCCCGCTGCTTTTACGGCTCTGCGCGACATTTCCCAGGAGTCCCTGCCGCACCAGCCGAGGGCCTCCCTCGTCCAGCCCGCTGCTTTTACGGCTCTGCGCGACATTTCAGCGGTGTTTGCGGCGTGAGCAGCCGCGCAACGTTTGGCGCCCTGGGGAGTGGGCCGGCCTGGAAAGACGCTTCCAGAACCATCTGTGTGTGCGGCCAGGCGTGGCTGCCGCATCTGAGAGTAGGCGTGGTGCTGGCAGGGCTGAGCTACTGAGCCGGCGCTGCGCCGCGTTTCCCACAGGCTCTGCATCGCAACTCCAGTTACCCCGGGGTTTTGGCGCTTCTTTTGGGGTTGGCAGGAGAATTCGGGCTCTGTGGGCTCAGGGTTCTGGGGCACAAGCGCGTCAGATCCGCAGGGCAGTGTGGGTCGTTCCTGACTGCACCCAGAGGACGCTGAAAGCGGGGGCTTCCCAAATCCTGGGCAGGGCGACCCGGTAGGAGCCTCCGGACTGCGAGCGGGCAGGGGCGGAGGCGTGATGGAGGTGTGTGCTTGCGTGTACGGCGGCCGCTGTTTCCCCGGGGCGTCTGTGACCCTCTGCCGCACCTGGGGGCGGGGGGGCGGTGCCTGTGCCTCCAGCGCCCCGCGGCCTGACTACTGCCTCCCAGACGCGCCCCTGCGATGCGTTGAGGTGGCAAGAAGGTCCCGTGTGTGAGTACGTGGTTGCGCGTTGGTAGGGCCTGGAGCTGAGGGTAGTTTCAAATTGGTCAGTCTGGACTCCAGGAAGATCCTGGCGTCTCGTGAATCTTCTCCACCATCTCAGTTCTGCCCTTCTCCAAGAGGTGCATGTCTGAGAACCACTTACGAGGTACCTTGGTGTTTCTTTTTCATTTTCTTTTTGTGGTAATTCATTTTTTCCTCAGCCTTGATTTCCTTGCCTCCTGATTTGATTTTTTTTTCCCCCCTTTGATGCCTGACCTAGGCCCATCAAGTGGCCCGGTTTCTTGTATTTACCATTTGAGAAAATGTTGGGGTGGGGTGTTTATGTTAAAGAGCCCAGTGTGTCTTGCCGTCCCCCTAACCAACTGTTAGTAATTTGACAAATGTTTCAGTTTTCTCCTGTGTTGTCTTTTTATTTTGTTTAACGTATTTTTTCTGCTTATAAAATTACAGATCAGTTTGGAGAATTTGGAAAATATACAAAGTAACAATAAAAAAAATCAAGTTTAAGAAATATAAAGAGAGGGGCGCCTGGGTGGCTCAGTCGTTAAGCGTCTGCCTTCAGCTCAGGTCATGATCCCAGCTTCCTGGGATCGAGCCTCACATCGGGCTCCCTGCTCAGCGGGAAGCCTGCTTCTCCCTCTCCCGCTCCCCCTGCCTGTGTTCCCTCTCTCGCTGTGTCTCTCTGTCAAATAAAATAAAATAAAAAAGAAAAAGAAAAAAAGAAAAAAAAAGAAATATAAAGAGAACACTCAGGTAACCACCCAGGTCGCAACAAAGAACATTGCAAGCACTTCAATAACATCCTAATCAAAATCAAAATCACCCTTCCCATCCACCGCTAACTTTTATGATAATCAGTTTTTTCATTATAGTTTACCTACCTAATTATGCATCAATAAATGATAAGTGTACTTTTTAACTTTATGTGACTTTCTGTCCTGTATTATTTTTTTAACACTATAATGTGAAATTTGCCTGTATTGTGTATTTTTTCATAATGTTTGATAGTGTATCCTTATATAAATAGGTTAACATATATGTTCATTATGTCATTGGTGGTTAGTTTGATACTTTTCAATTTTGGGCTATTACAATGCTGCTGGAGCATATATATGCATAACTACTGGTATGCAGGTAAGCACATTTCTCTAGGATACAGGCATACTGTGAAGATACTGCAGGTTTGGTTCCAGGCCACCACTATAAAGCACGTATCACAATAAAGTGAATCAGATTAATTTTTGGTTTCCCAATACGTACAAAAGTTATGTTTACACTATACTGTAGCCTATTAAGTGTGCAGTATTATGGCTGAAAAAAAAATGTATATGCATTAATTTAAAAATATTTGGTTGAGGGGCGCCTGGGTGGTTCAGTCATTAAGTGTCTGCCTTCAGCTCAGGTCATGATCCCAGGATCCTGGGATCGAGCCCCGCATCAGGCTCCCTGCTCAGCAGGAAGCCTGCTTCTCCCTCTCCCACTCCCCCTGCTTGTGTTCCCTCTCTGTCTCTCTCTCTCTCTGTCAAATAAATAAATAAAATCATTAAAAAAAAATATTTGGTTGATTAAAAAATGTTAACCATTGGGCGCCTGGGTGGCTCAGATGGTTAAGCCTCTGCCTTCGGCTCAGGTCATGATCCCAGGGTCTTGGGATCGAGTCCCACATCTGGCTCCCTGCTCAGCGGAGAGCCTGCTTCTCCCTCTCCCTCTGCAACTCCACCTGCTTATGCTCTCTATCTGTCTCAAATGAATAAATAAAAATCTTAAAAATAAATAAATAAAATAAAAAATGTTAACCATTATCTGACCTTTCAGTGAATTGTAATCTTTTTGCTGTTGGACGGTCTTGCCTCAGTGTTGAGGGCCGCTGACTGATCAGGGTGGTAGTTGTGAAAGTTGGGGTGGCTGTGATTATTTCTTAAAATAAGACAGTGAAGTTTGCTACATCAACTGACTCTTCCTTCCACAAAAAATTTCTCCATAGCATGTGATGCTTTTTTATAGCATTTTATCCACAGTAGAACTTCTTTCAAAACTGGAGTCCATCCTCTCAAACCCTGCTGCTGCTTTACAACTAGGTTCATGTGATATTCTAAATCCTTTGTTGTCATTTCAACAATCTTCACAGCATCTTTACCAGGTGTAGATTCCATCTCAAGAAACCTCTTCCTTTGCTCATCCATAAGAAGCAACTCCTCATCTGTTCAGGTTTTATCACGAGATTGTAGTAGTTCAGTCCCATCTTCAGGCCACACTTCTAGTTCTCTTGCTGTTTCCACCACATCTGCATTGACTTCCTCCACTGAAGTCTTGAACCCCTCAAAGCCACCCATGAAGGCTGGAATCAACTTCCAAACTCCTGTTCCTGTTGATAGTTTGACCTCTTCCCATGAATCATAAATGTTCTTTTTTTTTTTTAAGATTTTATTTATTTGAGTGAGAGAGATCATGAGCAGGGGGTAAGGGTAGAGGGAGAAGCAGACTCCCTGCTGCGCCGAGAACCCGATGTGGGACTCAATCCCAGGACCCCGGGATCATGACCTGAGCTGAAGGCAGACACTTAAACAACTGAGCCACCCAGGCGCCTGAATCATAAATGTTCTTAGTGGCATCTGGGATGGTGAAGCCCTCCCAGGTCTTTGATTTACTCTGCCCAGATTAATCAGAGGAATCACTATCTATGGCAGCTATAGTCTTACTAAAGATTTCTTTTTTTTTTTTTTTTAAGATTTTATTTATTTGACAGCACAAGCAGGGAGAGCAGCAGGCAGAGGGTGAGGGAGAAGCAGGCTCCCCGCTGAGCAGGGAGTCTAGTGCGGGGCTCAATCCCAGGACCACAGGATAATGACCTGAGCCGAAGGCAGAGTCTCAACTGACTAAGGCACCCAGGCACCTCAAGGTATTTCTTAAATAATGAGACTTGAAGGTCAGAATTACCCCTTGATCCATGGGCTGCAGGATGTGTTAGCAGGCATGAAAACAACATTAATCTTGTCCATCTCCATTAGAACTCTTGGGTGACCAGGTACATTGTGAACAACTGGTTCTATTTTGAAAGGAATCCTTTTTTTCTAAGTGGTATGTCTCAATCTTGAGCTTAAAATATTCAGTAAATCCCATTGTAACAGATGAGCTGTCATCTAGGCTTTGTTCCATTTATAGAGCACAGACAGTAGATTTAGCATGATTCTTAAGGACCCTAGGATTTTTGGAATTGGCAATGAGCATTGGCTTCCACTTCAAGTCACCAGCTGAATTAGCCTCTCTTGAGAAAGTCAGCCTGTCCTTTGAACCTTTGAAGCCAGGCGTTGACTTCTTTCTAGCTATGAAAGTCCTAGATGGCATCTTCCGATAGAAGACTTTCATCTGTACTGACAATCTGTTTAGTGTGAGCACCTTCATGAATTCTCTTAGCTCGGTCTTCGGGATCACTCGCTACAGCTTCCCCGTCGGCACTCGCTGCTTCACCTTGCACTTGTACGCTTTGGAGACAGCCTCTTTCCTTAGCCTTGCCAACTTCTGCCAGCTCCCGACTTTTCTTCTGCAGCTTCCTCACCTCCTCAGCCTGCACAGAACTGAAGAGTCGGGGCCTTGCTCTGGGTGAGGCTCTGGCCGAAGGGAATGTTGTGGCTGGTCTGAGCTTCCATCCACACCAGTCAGACTCTCCATGTCAGCAGGGAGGCTGTTTCATTTCCTTCTCATTCGAGTGTTCACTGGGGAAGCACCTGTGATGTCCTTCAAGAACGTTTCCTTTGCATTCATAACTGGGCTAATTGTTTGGCACAAGAGGCCTAGCTTTCGGCCTGTCTTGGGTTTCGACAGGCATTCCTCACGAAGCTTAATCATCTCTAGTTGCGATGGAAAGTGAGAGATGTGTGACTCTTCCTTTCACTTGAACACTTAGAGGCCATGGTAGGGTTATCAGTTGTGCTAATGTCAATACGGTTGTGTCTCAGGGAATTGGGAGGCCCGAGGAGGAGGGGAGAGAGATGGGGGAAGGGCCCATCTGTGGAGCAGCCAGAACACACACAGCATTGATCCGTTACGTTCACCGTCTTACATGGTTTAAGAACAATTAAAATAGTAACATCAAAGATCACAGATCACCATAACAATTATAATAATGACCCAGGCACCCCTAATCAGGCTTTTTAATTTAAGTCATTCTGGTAAATGTATAGTGGTATCTAATTTTGGTTTTAATTGACATTCTCTGATGATTAATAAGCACCTTTTCTTGTGTTTATTGGAAAAAATATATCCTTTGTAGGAGCATCTGGGTGGCTTAGTCGTTAAGCATCTGCCTTCCACTCAGGTCATGATCCCAGGGTCCTGGGATCGAGCCCCGCATCAGGCTCCCTGCTCCGCAGAGAGCCTGCTTCTCCCTCTCCCACTCCCCCTGCTTGTGTTCCTTCTCTCACTATCTTTCTCTCTGTGTCCAATAAATAAATTAAAAAGTCATTAAAATATATATATATATCCTTTGTAAAGTGTCTGCTTGAGTCAGTCATAACATTTGGTTGTCTGACTTTTTTTTAATATTGTACATGGTATCCAGATAAACACAAGTCCTTAATTTTAATGTAGTCAAATTTGTCAAATTTTTTATGGTTACTGTGTTTTATTCCCCGTTCCTTTTTTTTTTTTTTAAGATTTTATTTATTTGACAGAGAGCGAGAGCAGGAACACAAGCAGAGGGAGTGGGAGAGGGAGAAGCAGGCTTCCTGCCAAGCAGGGAGCCCAATGTGGGACTCGATCCCAGGACCCTGGGATCATGATCTGAGCCAAAGGCAGATTCTTAACGACTGAGCCACCCAGGCGCCCTATTCCCTGTTCCTTATATTCTTGTTTTCAACTGTTCTTTATAGTGTTTTCTTTTTTTTTTAAGATTTTATTTATTTATTTGAGAGAGAGAATGAGAGAGCCCATGAGAGGCGGGGAGGGTCAGAGGGAGAAGCAGACTCCCCCCCCCCCCCCCCCCCCCC
>NW_022589807.1:203366-288983 GCF_004348235.1 Phoca vitulina
TCGATCCAGGGACTCCAGGATCATGACCTGAGCCGAAGGCAGTCGCCCAACCAACTGAGCCACCCAGGTGCCCCAATAGTGTTTTATTTCTTTTTTTTTTTTTAAAGATTTTTTATTTATTTATCTGAGAGAGAGAATGGGAGACAGAGAGCCTGAGAGGGGGAGGATCAGAGGGAGAAGCAGACTCCCCACTGAGCAGGGAGTCCGATGCGGGACTCGATCCCGGGACTCCAGGATCATGACCTGAGCCGAAGGCAGTTGCTTAACCAACTGAGCCACCCAGGCGCCCCTAGTGTTTTATTTCTTAATCATGGTGATAGGTACATATGTTTTTGTTATTTTTTAAATCCTTAACAAGTCTGAGGTATTTAATAATTATTTTAAGATTTGGTTATATTTTACATGTTTTTAAAAAATTTTTTTAGTTTGAGCATAGTTGACACACAATGTTACATTAGTTTCAGGTGTATAACGTACTGATTCAACAAGTCTGTACATTATGGTGTGGCTCACCACAAGTGTGGCTACCATCTGTCTCCACACAACGCTATTACAATATCATTGACTATGTTCTCTGTGCTGTGCCTTTTATTCCCATGACCTATTCATTCCATGTAATTTTACTAGATATTGCCAAATTGTCCTCTTGAGGGCTACTGTACCATCATCCATTTCCACTGCAATTAACCAGAGTTATGTATCACACTGCAGTCTGAGCAACAGAGTATGCTGTCAAGCCTTTGTCTTTGCTAATAAATTGTGATACACGCATCTATATATCTGTGAAGTCATCACTGTAATCAGGATCATGAACATACCTATCACTCCCAAAAGTTTTGGGGGGCCCCTTTGTAATACCTGTTTCCCATTACTCTTCACCCTTCCCCTTCCCATCAGGCAATCACTGATCTGTTTTCTGTCGCTGTGTATTATTTTGCATTTCCTAGAATTTTGTATAAATGGAGTAATAAAGAATATTTATAACAAAGAGTCTACCCTGCCCACACACAACCTTCATCCTGGCTCCATCCCCAGCCACAATAAAAGCCAGAGCCAGTCATTCATCCTGGTACTCCCAGGCAATCTTTGGAGCTGGTTGGAGCCTACCTTGTCCGCCTCCCCGAAAGCCTAATGACTGATAAATCTCTTCACACTTCCTTAATGTGTGTGTAGCAACATCAGTCTTGACATACAAATAAAAGTTTGGGTGAGGGTCTGTCCTGCCTCTAGAGTGAACACAGTAATTCACTGGAGCTGTGACCAGGATGTGTAGATGGTCACCACCACCGAGATCTTTCTTCTGTTGCTTTGGCGTGCTGCCTACTAGCAAGCATGCACTTTCAGCTATTGCTTGCCAGCTAACATGCTCTTTGGGCTGTGTCCATGCTTGCACTTTGAGTTGTGCAACGCTCTGCTACATTTGCCAGGTCCAGTGAGCCTCTGTCATACAGGAAACCAACCAGAGTTACAAGTTATAATTGGCATTAAGAAACCTGTGTAAGGGATTGGGCCCTCCTTAAAGTGACCCTGGTCACATATTTCAGCCTGGACTGATTGGTGTGTCTC
This sequence comes from Phoca vitulina, assembly GCF_004348235.1. NCBI lineage: Eukaryota > Metazoa > Chordata > Mammalia > Carnivora > Phocidae > Phoca > Phoca vitulina. The sequence goes on from NW_022589807.1 coordinate 204,933, forward strand.
AGATTGAATTAGGTGTCTCAGGGGTATTAGCTGTGACCGATGCCAAGCTCAGAGGAAAGACGTGCCCTGTCGCCACCGGTTGTGTCTCAAGCAGGCGCTGGCTTCTGTGTAAAGCGTGCTCGGGAAGGACTGGCAGCCGGTGCAGCACGGGAGCCCACGGCTGGCGCTTCTGCGGAAGGAGAGCTGGGACCGTATAGCAGTTTTGTGGTTGCTACATACGCCTGTATCATCAAGAATGATCCCGATCCGGGTTATGGGGGGACCCTCATGAAGCGAAGGGCTTAATTCAACCATTGCATGGGGAAGGACCCTAACATTGACAGTTCTTATCTGGGACTCTCAAAAAGGAAGAGCCATAAATAGCAGTAGCACCAAAAAGCGGGGGAGGGGGAGTAAACCCAGATTATGAGGGAAGGAGGCAAAAAAACTGAAACAGAAGTCCACATATTCACCCAATTAGAAATCTAAATCTACTAAAAGTTTATACAACAAAAAGCAAAGAGTGGTGACTGACCTTTACACATTTACAACACAGGTCTGAATTAACTTTACATCTGCCAGCAGGTACCAACTGGCAAATTTTCACAATCTTAATGCTAGGGCTTATACTACTTGGGGTTCCCTCTAAATTAAAACAAAGTACTTTGTATAATTTTAGGGGAGTTATTGAACATAAAATAGAAGACAAAGAGGCATGCCACATCTTAACCATCAAAAGTATTGCCTTTTTAATTCCTCGTGGTCATAGCATCCACTGCCCTAAAATATCCCATAATGGGCATAGATGTTCCAACCCATTAAGTAGTAAATTTAAATTGCCATTTATAAAAGACTTGACAAAGTGGAAACCCATGTATTTTCTCCTCCAGTTAAGACAGTTAATACAGCTGTATTAGTTTCCTATTACTGTTGTAACAAATTACTACAAACATATTGGCTTAAAACAATATAAATTTACTATCTCTTCTGGACATCAGAGTCCTAAATGATCTTCACTGGGCTAAAATCAATGCATTGACAGGATTGCATCACCTCTGGAGACTCTAGGAGAGAATCGTTTCCCTTACCTTTTCTATCTTCTGGTGGCTGCCTACATTGCTCTACTCACGGCCCCTCCCTTCATCTTCTAAACCAGCAGCTGTGGCTTCAAATCTCTCTTGACTGACTTCTTACCTCCCTCTCTTATAAAGGCCTAGTGATTAGATTACAGTGGGCCCATCCAAATAATCCAGGATAATCTTTCCATCTCAAATCTTAATCACAGCCGCAAAATTCCCTTTTGCCACATAAATAGCATATTCATGCTTCTGGAGATTAGGATGTGGACATCTGTAGGGGGCCATTATTCTGCCTATCACAGTGGTCCACTGTAAAAAAGGGCTTTCAGGATTGAAACCCATTATATAAGACCTATTTAGAGGAGGGGTAATGCCCCCTCCCCCACATTTAATCCATTTTCAAATTTGGCCTGTTCTTAAACTAGGAAAATATGCATGGCACCTCCTGGTGAATTACCTCAACTTCAGTGCTCTGGTCCCATCCAATAAGGATCACAAACCCAGTAATATTGAAATGACTGACCCTCCAGGCAGCAGTTGATCAATATTTTACTGTTACAGATTTGGCTAGTATGTTGTGTTTAGTGCCTGTTTCAATAGCCTCTCAGTAGTAGTTTGCCTTTACCCCAGGGCCATGATACATCTTAACCAGGCCCCCAGGGCCATGATACATCTTAACCAGGCCCCTAGGGCCATGATACATCTTAACCAGGCCCCTAGGGCCATGATACATATTAACCAGGCCCCCTAGGGCCATGATACATATTAACCAGGCCCCTAGGGCCATGATACATCTTAACCAGGCCCCTAGGGCTATGATACATCTTAACCAGGCCCCTAGGGCCATGATACATCTTAACCAGGCCCCTAGGGCTACGATACATCTTAACCAGGCCCCTAGGGCCATGATACATCTTAACCAGGCCCCTAGGGCCATGATACATCTTAACCAGGCTACCCTTAGAGTACCTCAGTAGCCTTGACGTCACTTACAATCAGTCTTTCTAGGCAAGATCAATTGCATCCATCTTTCTCTAGGAAGACAGGTAGGGACATGACAGTGAAGCCATCCTATCCTCCTCTGACACACATTCAGGACATTACAAATACTCACAAAGGAGGTCAATGAAAAGGAATGGGCCATTGTCTACATATAATAGTAGGCCCAACTACCTCAGTTAAGTTCCTAAAATTATTTTGCCCAGTCATCCTCTTGAATTATCAGAAAAAAATTTCCAGCTCAACCAAGATAAAATGAATTTTTCCACACTAAGAAACATCCAGGGTCTGTTTGCTCCACTAAAATTACAAATGGAGTTCAAGGCAGTGCAGCAGGTACAGCGTCTTCCATTTCTTCCAAGCTCAAACCTTTCACTGGATATTTTGAGGGGTAATGATGAGACTATTGGATTTGAAGATATTCTTAATGACCCGTCACAAAGTGAACTAATGGGAGAACCACACTTGATGGTGGAATATAAACTCGGTTTACTGTAATCTGTTGTGCTGTTCCTGAAAATAGAGGGGCTGCATGTTGTTTATAGTCATCTTTTTACTATAATTTGATGTACACAACATTAAAAGTACTGACACATGAGAGTTTACCCTAAAAAAAAAAAAAAAAAAAAAAAAAAGTTCCTAAAATTATTTGGCAAGCCATAGGCTTCTCCATCCCTGACACTGTCAAGACACAGCTATTGATTCTGAACACCTACAATGTGAAAACAAGCCCAATATCTTTTGTCTTCTTGGGTTCTGGAGGCAATGTATTCCTCAATTACAAATTTTACTTAAGTCCATCTGTTACATGCAGATCAGTCCAACCTGAATGGGGTCCCACCCAACAAAAGGCTCTAAAATCTGTTAAAATTGAAATACAAGGGCACTCCCATTAAGTACCCCAAGAGAGTCCTTCACTACTGAGGTTTTACCAACCTTTTTCATGCCTCATAGTCTCTGGACCATCATGATGGCCGTAAGTTGCCTATTAGCTTGTGAGGCAAGACACTGCCCTCCTTAGCCCCACAGTACACACCATTAGAACAGCAACTGCTAGTCACATCCAGGGCTTTTTTGGAAATAGAGGCTCTCACAAAGAGTCTGTGATCCTTTATACCCAAATAGGGCCGCATCATGGAAGCAGCTCTTCGGCACCACTATCGAGGCCTCCTTGCTATAATATGGAGCCAGGCTTGGGACCTCTGGTGTATCCCACCTGTAGCAGAATGGTCTCCTCATCCTCAGTTTCTTCCCGTATGTCATGTGCTGGAGGAGGCCACCCCTTGTCTAGACCCCTTGACTACCTGGGCATCTGCTTAGGATTACCTGAGTAAACAGCAAAGTAAGTGTGTATATTTTGTGCATGTCACCATCATCATATGTGGAACTTGCTGGAGAGGATGCTTTTCATTCCTTAACCCAGATGTTCATGATCAAAGATGGACACAAGGGTCAGCACAATTAGCTAAACCTCAGGCAGTCATTTTAGGATTGAATGGCTTGGCTAACAACTGGCCCATCTGCACATTTTTATGGACTCTTGAGCCACTGACAAAGGTTTGGCCGTATGGTCCAGTCAATGGCAGCAACAATGTCTTATACGTAGTTGTCCTCTTTGGGGTAACAAATTCTGGGAATCTCTTGCCTTACAGATACCCAGATATAAATGAAGGTCACACATATCTTTGTACATACTAAAGCCAGAAGACAAGGCCTCACCAAGACACTCCTTACCGCCTTCAGAATTCTGCATATTTATAATGACTAAGGCATTTCACTTTTCAAAATACACAATACGGAGCTTCCAACAAGGCATTTATTAGGATTTTCACCTCCCTTACAGGTCTCAGGCTCTTAGCATTAAAAAATTAGTATGAGAATTCCCATATACCCTTCACCCAGCTCCACTAATGTTCACGTGTTATATGATCCATGCTATCACAATGAGGAAAATAACATTGATAGACTATGAAAAACCAATTTACAGACCTTACTCCACTTTTGCCAGTTTTTCTGCCAATATAATTTCCTAGTCCACAATCTAATCCATAATCACACATTGCATTCAGTTGTCCTGTCTCAGTCTCCTCAAATCTGTGACAGTTTTTGTTTTAATGACCTTGATACTTTTGAAGAAAACTGGTCACTTATAGAATGGCCCATGTCTTAGGTTGACGTTATGCATTTTGGCAAGTGTACCACAGAAGTGATGTGCCATTTGAGAAGCATCTCATGGGGTGGTGGGGGCGGGGAGAGGGTGATGTTGATATGATGATATGTCTAATCACTGGCAATGGCAGTGTTAATCTGCAATATTTGGTTAAGTTTGTGGCTGGCTGCCTGGTTTCCCCACAGTAAATTTACTATCCATTCACTTTGTAATTGTTAAGTATCTTGTGGAGAGAAAGTTTGAGACTATCCAAATGCCCTGTTTTCCTTTTCTTTTTTTTTTTTTTTTTTTTGAAGATTTCTATTTATTTGAGAGAGAAAGAATGAGACAGAGAGCATGAGACGGGATAGGGTCAGAGGGAGAAGCAGACTCCCCGCTGAGCAGGGAGCCTGATGTGGGGCTCGATCCTGGGACTCCAGGATCATGACCTGAGCCGAAGGCAGTTGCTCAACCAACTGAGCCACCCAGGCGCCCCCAAGTGCCCTGTTTTTCATCATCCACTACTTTTAACACCGAACAATGCTTCCCTGTCTGCAAGTTTTTGCAGTGGTATTTATCTAATGGCTTTCTTCCCTATTTTTAATATTAATTCATTGAAATTCAACTATATGATTTTCACTGTTTATTAACTTATTTATTTATATTAGTACAGATTCATATTTATTTATTTTGTTGCTCAAATTGTCCCAGCGTTGTTGATTCAGAGCTCCTCCCAAATTAGATGATGTCTATTTTTGATGTCTCTACTATTTTTTTTCCTGACTTATTATACTTTATTATTGCATTTATCCGGTAGGATAAAAATCTTTCATAACCTCTGCTGGGGGTCATGTTATACACTCAGCCAATAAACAGAAACATTTTAAAATTAAATGCTTTAGTCATACTTATTACATAATCATCTGCCCTTTTTGAAGAGGGAGATTCAAAGACATAGTTGATTCTTCTATAGTCACAAAGGTAATTTTTATCTAACTCAGAAATAACCACTTTCGGGCGCCTGGGTGGCTCAGATGGTTAAGCGTCTGCCTTCGGCTCAGGTCATGATCCCAGGGTCCTGGGATCGAGTCCCGCATCGGGCTCTCTGCTCCTTGGGAGCCTGCTTCTCCCTCTGCATCTCTCTCTCTCTGTCTCTCATGAATAAATAAATAAAATCTTTAAAAAAAAAAAAAAGAAATAACCACTTTCTCTGAATGGGACTGCAAATTAACTGGACCAAGTCAGAAATAAAATAAATCCCCAGAGTTTTTGTATCTCTACAATTCTAACTAATTAATACTTTTCTTGTGCTTTTAATGTTATACTAAAGTTTTGTGATTCTGTAAGTGAATCTCTTTAAATGAAATTCTGAGTCTGAAATTTCATCTAAAACAGATTATTCCATCTACATTATATATTCATAGTGTTAAACTCAATTAAGTATATAATTCAGGTATCTTTGGGAAGAAGTAAAATTAAGTACTATAGACATGAAGTAAACATTTCCACATTTGTGGATATTAAAGCTTAAGATAATTTTGAGGAAACGGAATGAGACACCAATTGAACTGTCTAAACTAACAACTCATATATTTAATATAAATAATCAATACATTATTCTAGATCTCCTCAGCTATATGCCTTTTTATACTTTGCTTAAGAAAATGGAAACTAATTGTTACTAAACTTATTTTATAAATATGCTTACATACATGTATTTGTTTTCATACATGTATTCTTTTTTTTTAATTCATTACTTCAGATTTATTTTCCACTTTAAAGATGAAACATACTTTCAAAAAAATTGGCATTATACTAAAGTGAGAAAAAATTAAAAATAATTGTGCAATCATCAAAATAAAAAGAAATTCAACATTTTGCTGAATTTCCTTTTTTGAACACACATATACAATTTTTATTATATGTATTATATTCTGATTTTACCAATCTTTAAACAATGCTTTGAAATTTAAAGAAAAAGTAATTATGGAAGAATATTTAGATAATAATTATTGTGAAGATCAGAATTCGGTGGCTAGGATTCTTTTTTTTTAAATACATGTATTCTTAACCCTTTATTGAATGTCTGCTTCAGTTAGATGACATTAAAATGTAAATTTACCAGGAGTTTCTAAGAAGTTTGTAAGAATATGAAACATAGAAAATAATTTGGTTTTTAGCTACTTTTAATCTATCTTGATTTTTGTGAAGCATCAATTTATATGGTAAAGTTCTATACAAGCCCAGCTTATCAGTCCATATACTTTCTTTGTGGATTTTTCAAAGTCTATGAGGACATGACCTCTGTCTACTTTCTGAATAAAAGAAAACAAGGGGAATAATAAAATTTTAACTCCCTTCCTAGAAAAACAGCAAGGGAATCATGAGATACAGCCACAAGGTGATAGAAGGCAGTGAACCATTGAAACTGCATTGTGCAATTTGCATAGAGCTGTCAAGCGAACTCACTCAGAAGTGAGTACAGATGGTAGGGAAAAAAGGCTTTATTTCATGGTTTAAAAACAAAACAAAAAAAGAACTCTTTTTTTAAATGATAATTGAAACAGAGGGGTAAACACAGAGTTAACAATATTAAAATCATGGTTAGTAAATAGTGATCACCACTATTTTTAACAGTATTTTCAGGATATATAAAACCAAGATCAGTATCCTAAGGGACATACCAATTTGAGTGTTTGAAAAAAAAATTAATTTTAAAGAAGGAACTATACATGAACTTAGAGATTTGCACTGGCTTCACTGTGGCCGGTCACCTCAGAGGTCCCAAGACACTGGAGTAAGCTTCTATAACACTATTATCAGTCTCGAGTAGGATATAGTCACTTCTGAATCAAAGGTCATCTGGTTTTCATATGGATTTGTCCAACCATCTCCCTACCAAATGTTAACTGCACAATTGCTGAAATCATGGGTTCTTCATCACCTCTCCTGGTTGAGTTCCAGGTCTATTTCAAACCGAAATTAAAGGTAGAGGGCAAGTAATAGTAGTAGTATTCTTCTACTTGAGCATGTTCTCTCAAAGTGGAGACTCTCAACAGCTATATTTTTGGTAGTTGGTTGGTCAGCCTGTTTATTTCTAAGATCAGTTTGGAAAAAGCAATGTGCAAAAAAACTGAGATCCATGTAACAGGTAGTCAGAAAGAGGTGTCATTGTATGTGACAGTCCCCCAATTGGCCCTGGGCCATCTTATTTCTCTGGCTTGTTTTCCTGATGTCTCTGTAATAACAAATCTATTATGGATTATATGTTCAGCTTAGACTATTTTTTTTCTTGTAATTTTGCCAGACAAAAGAAGATATAATCACAAAATATGCTGGAAAGAACCTTAAAAATATTTTATGCTAACTTCTGATGTTACAAAAGTGAAAATTCAGGTCCAGGTAGGACACATGACTTATCTAAAATCCTATTTCTCCTTGTATCAGAAAGAGGAAAAGCAAAATCTCCTAACTCACACTCTGAGGTTTTAATTTTTTTGTTGTTGTTCTTTCTTTGAATTTTCAACTCTAATGCTAAAAGAAGTCTCTACTATTTTTTAACCACTTCTTTGGGTTGGTGCTTTAGGCCCATCTTGTATTTTCCTAGCTCTGGATTCAACATTTTTCTAAGAAGCTCTATTTCTTTTCATTAAAGAATAGTATTTAGAAACCAAGATATAGCTATTCGGTGTGCTTGTTGCTTCTTTGTCATTGCTTTTAGGTCCTTTTAGCAGACAGAGGTAGGAAACATGCATATGTTTATTAACACGTTCACCTGTATCCATATTTGTGTATCTATTCCTCTATGTATTAAAAGCCGTAAGTTAGTACTGATGTCTCTCGTTCTAATCTAACACCATGAGGTTCACTCTAGCTTCCCCCCCTCCTTATTTGTAACCAGATATTAAAACATTATAAAGCTATATAGTAAGACAAGTTGATCAGTCATCTTCCTGAAGTCTCCAATTGTTAAGAGTTTGGAGTTAACTCCAAAACTGAGTTACAGTTTTTACTCTATAACAGTTAAAATGGAAAACTCTCTGTTTCATTTTTGTCTAAGACTCCAGAGATGGAGATTAATAGGTGTCAAAATTTTAAGATATAGTCATATGATGTAATATTATACAGTGAGTAAAAATGTTGTTTACTAAATAAGTGACAAGGAATACTTTTTATTGTATGACAGTATGGCTTAATATGCTAGTTGTTAAAATTTTCTATGTTATGTGCATATTCTATTTTCTAAACTAGAGATTATTTAAAATAGGAACAAGAGCCCTGCTACATGACACAGTCTCCCTGCCAAGGGTGGTTCCCTCAGCTCTTTTAGCTGATGCCTCTGATATTGATGTTTATTCCTAATTAATTCCTAATTCCTAATATTCCTGATTAATATTCTTGGCCTGGTATTTCTTAATCAATTTTAACTTCTAAAATTAAAAAATTTTTTAATTTTGACTTTCCATACAGGTTTTAGAATTCCCATGCCACGCTCCCACTTCTCTTTCACCCAGCAGGTTATTGGTTAAACCCAGTAGTATACACATAATTATGATTATACACTGTGAAGACAAGTGACACATGAAGTTCACAGTCTTTGAAGTAGAACTTTTTCCTGAAGTTAATTGCCATGTTTTTTGAAAAACCCTTCCACGTATTTATCACTTAATTTTACTAAGAGTCCAACAATACTGTCATACGCCTATCAATAATATTTTCCATACAGCCACATACATTAGTTCTTTGTTTTTTCTCCTGAGACCTTTCTTACAGAGCCTTCTGCCTTGCTCCAAAATGGAGGGACTTAACTGACATTTGGCTGCTAGGAGTTATTTTTACCTAGATGTCACTTTTGCGTATCATACTAGAACTTGGCTTCAATAACCCCTGTCTGTGATGCTTCCTTTGGGGGGTGTAGGGGTGGGGAGGGAGTTAGGGAGCCCTATGTCTTCTCATGCATTCTCATTACCTCCAGCTTGTACTCTACTAGCCCCACCCCCTAAGATGAGGAAGGCTATGAGAAGCCTGTGGCAGACCCAAATTAAATTACACATAGGTGTGACTACCACTCATGTAACCCTAGCATTCAGGACCTAACATGTTTGGATACAAAATATAAATCCTAACCACAGTCAAGCCATTATTACACAGTGAGCCTCCGTGGTTGGCAATACTATGTGCATATTGTCACAATACATTGCCAAGAGGAGTTAATACTGTCCATGATTCCATGAGGAGAGGAAACCTGGAAACTCTGAGTTTGGAACTCTCCTGGACTCTACCCTATACTTCTCTTCACTTGCCTGATTTTAATCTGTATCTTCTCTGTATAAGCCACACCCATGAGTGAGCTCTGTTAGTCCTTCTAGTGAATTCCTGAAACTGAGGGTGGTTTTGAAGACCACTGTCACAAACTTACAAATGGTGTCAGAAGCAAAGGGAGTCTTGGACTGTGCTCTAACTCTGCAGTTGGTGTGAGAAATGGACTTTACTAGAAAGACCCTGACAAACTTAAATGTGTAGTTTGAGAAGAGAAAGGAGGAGTGAGAAATGATAAACTTTTCTTCCTGGGTGACCATAGGGTCACCTACAGTATTGAACTATAGCTGTGTTGTGATCAGTTACTCGAGGTAAAAGTTACCAATGGGATTTAGAAATGATGGATCTAACTGCCAGGGAGTTGGCTCACTGTATGCATAAGGAAATGCAAAGTAACAAGAAATAACACAATCCCTTTGTTATTGTGGCCCTGTGATAGTTATAATAAAAGGAAAGGAAAATGTTGGCGTAGGTCCTAATGCTGGGCCAACCTTACTTAGGTTGTGGCAGGTCCAAACTACATCCTCTAGGCTCAGAGCTGCTGCTGATGGGAAAAGTTAAAATGAAAATAAGAACAGTGTGGGCCAACCTCGAAATCTGCTGGTCGACGCTATAGCTGTTAGCCTCAGGGCTGCTACCAAAGGGAAAGTCATGCTAAACAACAGAAAACTATGGAAGTCAGAGTGATTTTTAGGAGAATGGGGAAAGACAAAAGGGGAGAACTAGGCCCAGCTTTAAATGGTTGGAGACCTTTAAATGTTAAGAAATGGGATGAACTGATGGGGAAAAGCAAAGGTCTTAATGTAGCACTCTTAGAGGCTGGGTAGACAGATGGGGAGTCCCTGTTAGTCCCCAACTTTGAAAGGTCCTATACAAACCTACTTTATTTACTCTAGTTTGGAATAATTTAAAAAGCTAAAAGGCAGAGTGACAATGAGAAACCTGACTTTGGGGTGATGCTCCTACAATCTAATCAGTATACAGATTGACAAAAGGGCCACCATCCTTTGGCCTAATCCCCAGCTGAGGATCCAAAGACCATATGCACAGGAGTGGGAAAATGGTCAGGGAGTAAGAAGAGACTTTTCTGGAACTTGTCATTGGCATGGCCTGATAAACTGTGATGCCAAACCTGTTGGTGAAGTCCTAAGGGAAGCTACATTCAGGTTGGGAGGATGTGGGAATGCTGTGTTTGAGGGTATTAAGGTGACAGTTTGGGTAAAAACTGGAATATTTCAACAGATTTTGTATGAAGTGTTTATATCTTGTTTATCTGAATAAATTATGGAAGTAGATATTATATCTGACTAGGGAACATTTCACCTACCTAGTATTGTAGAACAGAAGGCACATAAACCTGCCCAGCAACTAAGATTACCCAAGCCCACACAGATTATTAGTTTGATAGACTGGAATCACCGACCGAAAAAGAGATTACCACATTAAGTAACGCCCTGTTAAAGCCAGAGTGCTGGTGTGGACAGATGCTCTGAACAGTCACCCTGTATGGAGCACAGGCTGAGGCTTACAGCAAAAGCCAATGGTGACTTCTGGGGCTTTATACCAGAAAATTTCCATTTGAGAGACAACTACTAGCTTGCTATTAGACATTAATTAAAACTGCCCCTATTACTGAAAGACAGAAAATAATTCTGAACCCTAAAATACTCTTCATATTTTGCGTGATGGAGGGCAGTATCCAAAAGAGTTCCATACTAAAATGGAAATAGTTTGTGCAGAAACAGTCTACCAGGGAAATGCAAAGACATATTTATAATATTCACAAGCAGATAGCCGCTTTTTCTGAGAACCAACTTTGGAATCACCTGAGGAGCTTCCTGATCCTATTGCCACTGGACAGTGCCCTGTAAAGAGCTTTCTATAGACTAACAAAGAACTACTTAGTGTATGGATGACAATTCTATGGCGAATGGACAGCATCTGGTTTGGAAAGCCACCACACTAGGACTGACTGATAGAAAATCTGTTTGAAAAAGTAAAAACAAATCAGCTCAGTAGACCAGTTGTGTGCTATTCTACCCTAGTTTGGGTTTTTATCAACTCATGAGTAGTGGCTCATGGTCTGGCTATATAGTTAGACAGATGTGCAGTAGAAAACTGGGCCATTAAAGGGATGCCTACATGGGTCATGACCTTATGGAAGTTTAGGAGGCACATTAAAATAGGTCTCGTCAAAAACCATCAGAAGAATCTTCATGATGAGAAGGTGACTGGAACTGTCAAATGGATATCTTGGTGTGCTCACTTGAAGTGGCCACCCGAGTGCATGAAACAAGTGGAGGTGGGAGAGCAGAAGCAATACAGAGATGCCTGTAGGAAGGCCCCACACAAAGCTGGAAAGTATATGAAACTGGATTGGTACTTGCAGCTCTGGGTGTCTATGATTACATTTCCTTCCCCATCACCTCAGCTTTCTTTATTCCTATCTGATGTAATGATTCTGGGACCAGTCCTGAAACTCTGTTTGTTGGAAGCAGGGATGATCCTTAAGCAAGAAACTATAATTATACCTTTAAACCTTTACACCAGGATTCCTAAGGGCCTGAATGAGTGGACTGCGCCTTCACCCTTTCTGGCAAAATTGGGGTTTACCATTTGGTGTACAACTCCTGGCAGACTGATCACTTGTATAACTATAAATTTCAATGACCAAATGCTTGTAAGAGTCCCTGGCTATCCTGGACAAAATATAGCAGTGGCATACCTGACTTGCCACGGTATGCTCTGCACAAATACTTATCACCCTTGTTTTTGTACATGAAAATAAATAAAATAGAAAAATACAGTGTGTTTCTGATAAAGTTAAAACCATAGGCATTATCTGGTGGGTCTGAATTTCCCTGAGGAAAGCCCCACCCCCTAAGATGAGGAAGGCTATGAGAAGCCTGTGGCAGACCCAAATTAAATTACACATAGGTGTGACTACCACTCATGTAACCCTAGCATTCAGGACCTAACATGTTTGGATACAAAATATAAATCCTAACCACAGTCAAGCCATTATTACACAATGGCAACAATATGCATGGCAGATTAAACAAAATTGGCCCAAAGACAGAGGCTTTAGGGGAGACAAATACCAGTCTAGGCATCATGGAACAAGTTGAATTCACTTTTCTTGAGGAATAGCATTCAAAGGAAAAAAGATTTATTAATCAAAATAAGCAGATTAGAGGGAATTATCTTCCAGGAGGAAGGCAAAGGATGGAAGTCAGCTCGGAAAGATAATAAAACCGTAGGATCAGTGTTATGGATTGAACTGTGTCCTCCAAAAAGCTATGTAGAACTTCTAACCTTTAGTACCTGTCAGTGCAAACCTATATGGAAATAGGGTCTTGGCAAATGTACTCAAGTTAAGATGAGGTCATTTGGATGAACCCTAATCCAATGTGACTGGTGTCCTTATAATAAGAGAAGAGACAGAGAACTGAACATCATGTGATGATGGAAGCAGAGGTTGGAGTGATGCATCTACAAAGTGAGGAACACCAAAGATTGTTGCCAAACACAAGAAGCTAGGAAGGGGCAGGAAAGGATCCTCCTCCCAGAGACTACAGAGAGAGAATTACCCTGCCACCATGTTGTTTTCAGATTTCTAGCCTCCAGAATTGTGAGACAATAAATTTCTGTTGTTTCTAAGATGTTTTGTGGCACTTTGTTATGTCAACCCTAGGAAACTAATAGCGACAGGAAGACTCAAACAATCCTAGATAATGCTAGGACCCCATGTTGGGAAAGTGCTTGTATCCTGATCCCACAGTACCTTTTTACGATCTTAATACAGATGAAAGCTGACGTACTCATGGACAATGACCCTCCATCCTAGCTGCTCAACGGGGCATGCCTACAGGAATCTTATGGACCTCCAAATATGAAAATTCTCTGGAGCACTTGTAATTTACACTGCAGCACTGATGGCCCTCAGAATAAGATATCCTGTAGTACAATTAACAGGGAAAGGAACTATTCTGGATACCACCTGTGTCCTTATAGAAAGAAAGTAAGCCCTGATATAGAACAGCACACAATGGAAACCAGTTTCACTACAAGTCTGTAAACTGAGACAGGGCATTTAGCTTCATCCCCAACTGAGTTGGAACCCAGAAATAACTGAATCATGGCCAATTGTAATGACACCTGTCCATAATATCTGGTATATGGTCATGGACTGATTCTGTTAAGGCATACCAAATACCACTGAAATTCTGTTTTTTTTCTGTAACCAAATTGTACCATAACGATACTGCAATATTGTGTAACACTGGTGTTGGTAAGAGTCAACTACCCTATGTAAATAAGTTATATAATACTAAAAAATTAACTTAAATCTTCCTCAAGATGTAATATTAATAGAAAAATGACTGGCCTGAGGAAGAAATGGATTTAGCTATCAACTAATTTCTATGTTAAATAGTCTGTACAAGATTATCATAAGGTACAAATAATAGTGGATTAAAGAGGGAAACAATCAAATTAGTACAGAAATATGAAAATACATGTAATGATTTACAGGATGGGTTAGTGGTTTCTTTAGCTCTATCCCTACTCCACACTGGATCCTCCAAGTATTAGGCATATTCATACTGATACTATTGCTGTACCAAATATGATTATTTTGCTATAAGGAAGCCTGGGCCAAGAACTAGGGCCTGGCCTGTGCAGTAAAGAGTTAACCCTGTACAAAGAAATGTTAGATTCTTGCTCAGCTCATGGGAGGTAACCTCTAAGGCCTAGAGCATCCTGCCTGATGAGTGTCTTTGTTTACTTGAGGGCCTTGGACTATAACCGATAGTGTAATTTGGTGTGATTTATGGTAGGGTCTATTAGCCATGTGGTAAGCTTGACCTCTGGAGAGGCTAGAGACAGGGCAACCATGTGCTCCTTCAGTCATGCCTATGGAACTGACCCCCAAAAAAACCCCAAACACCAAGATTTGAGTGAGCTTCTTGTATGTCAGTACTCCATATGTGTAATCACACATTATTACTGGGAGAAGTAAACACTCTACATAATTCCACTAGAAGAAAACAAATGGAAACTCATGACTGGAACTTTCCTAGGCCTTGCCCTGTGTGTGTTTCTCTTTGCTGATTTGAATGTGTATTCTTTCACTGTAATAAGCTGAAGCTGTGAATATCCTAGCTTTTCTGAGTTTTGTCTTTTTAGTGAATCACTGATCCTGAGGTCTTGAGAACCTCCCAACTACAGCCCAATTCCCTTTGTCCAAAAAGGGGGGTAAAAATGAAGCTGTTCAGTGATTGTGTGGATAAGGAATAACATATGCAGAGTATCTGGCATATAAATAAATGTTCATTCTATGGTTGCTATTATTATCGAAGAACTTTTTACCTCAGGTAGGTTTAAGACAAAAAACTAAGGGTTAAAGACACTAAAATGGACTCCAAAAGAACCAGAGAAAAACTATCCTAAGAAAGAGCTCTAGAGGGGCGCCTGGGTGGCTCAGTCATCAAGCGTCTGCCTTCGGCTCGGGTCATGGTCCTGGGGTCCTGGGATCAAGCCCCGCATCAGGCTCCCTGCTCAGTGGGAAGCCTGCTTCTCCCTCTCCCACTCCCCCTGCTTGTGTTCCTGCTCTTGCTATCTCTCTCTCTGTCAAATAAATAAATGAAATCTTAAAAAAAAAAAAAAAGAAGAAGAAGAAGAAGAAAGAAAGAGCTCTAGAAATCTATATGGTGATCCTCATGAGACTGCGTACTAAACCATGCATGCACAGGATGAAGGTATATTAAGACCAGGCAAAGAATGACATCAAAGCTTTAATCTGAACACTTCCAGAGCTCACAGGGTGCTAAGAAATGTTTGAGTTCTGACCAGCCAGTGTGCAGACTTCACTGAATATCTGCAGCTCAATAAAGATCCCCAAATGGTCAGTCTATAGTAACAGAATTAAAGCAGCTCACAATACTGGGTGATGGACATTAAGAGGGCACATGATGTGATGACCACTGAGTGTTACACACAACTAATGAATCACTGAACATTATATCAAAAACTAATGATGTACTATATTTTGGCTAACTGAATTTAAATAAAGTAGCTCCAATAAATACTATTCTAAATATGTCCTAACAAAATTTGATAATAATAACCTTGAAAGGATCAATCTTATCATCAAATACTTGACTGTATGCAGGAACAAAATCCAACAGTTTTTAAGGGAGATTAACAAATTCAGCATTCAACAACAACATTCATGATGTCCACCATCCTATCAAAAATTACTAGACATGGTAGAAGCAGGAAAATATGAACAAAATCAAGTGAAATGGTCAACAGAAATGACAGAGATGATAAAGTTTTCAGACAAAAATGTTAAGACAACTATTATAAATATGTTTAATAAGCTTATAACATTAGAGGAAAGTGTGAATATAATGGAGAGAGAAATTGAAGACACAGTAAAAGAACCAAGAGGCATTTGGGGAACATAAAAATAATGAATGATTTTTACAGCAGATTACACAGTTCAGAAAAGAAGAAATTGATTTTGAAAACAAAGAAATAAAAATTATTCAAAATGAGGCAGAGTGTGAGAAAAAAACATCAGTAGCCTGTGAGACAATATCAAGTGATCCAAAATACATGTAACTGGAATTTGAGAAGAGGGGATCAGAAAAAAATATTTGAAAGAAGAATAGCTATTTTCAAAATTAGATGAAAACTATAAATCCACATATCTGACTACTTCAAGGAACACAAACAGGATAAACATAAAGAAAATCTAGCTAGGTTCTTCAAAATCAATTTTTGAAAAGTAGCAATAAACAGAAAGCTTTATAAAGCAGCCAGAGGAAGAAGACTCATTTAAAAAAGGAACAAAGAATTCCTTGACCTTCCACCAGAAACTATGAAAGCAGTAACATAATTGGAAGACATTTTTAAAGTACTGGGAGAAATGGTCAGTCTAGAATTTTATATCTACTAAAAATTGCCTTAAATGTGCCAAAGCTCTGAGGTTCTGCATTCAGCCAAGATGGAGTAACAGAAACTACTTTTACTCTCCCTCCTGAAACAACCAAAAAAGAAAGGAAGGAAGGGAAGGAGGGAAGGAGAGAGGAAAATGATTTTTTTCAGGAATATTTCTGCATATCAGGCAATGAAGAATTGTGATTCATGAGGGACAAAAAACAAAACCCTATGATTGCCTCATCTTACTGCCTTAAGAGAGATTATAGTATGCAGCACAGAAAAGAAGTGAGAGAGAGCTCAGCAGACTCTCTGAATTGAGGAGATGTAGCTGAGAGTCAGGAGTAATCAAGGCAATAGCTGTCCAGAGGAATACTAAAGAAGGGAGAGAGAGCTAGAGTGAGGGAATTCTAAGATCTTCAGGTCACTTTTGAGTGTTCAGCAGAGTACTAATCAGCATATTTCCCATATAGTTTCCCACTACCAGAAGCTGGCAAAAACAACAACAACAAAACAAAACAAAACACTCAATATTCTGAAGGGAACCATACCCAGCACTCACACAAAGCAAGGAACAATACCTGCTCCCACCAGTTAGAGTTCATAATTCATGATGTATTGGTAGACTATTCAGCAATGTCTTGCCTTAATAGTGGGGATGGGACTGGTCAGTAAAAAGAGTAGTAATGCTCTGGATTCTCCCAACAAATCATAAAAGGATGAAACTATTTTTAAGTAACTTAACTTGACCGAGCTTAGCAGAAAACATTTAGCAAATTATATATTCCAAATGTTCAAAACTGAAGTAGGGACAGACATACAATATATTTTTAGGCACTCAACTTCAATTTCTAGAGTTGTAAACTCAACTGTTTGAGTTGAACTCAAATGGTTGAGTTGAAAAATACAATGCGTGTGTTTAGAGGTGAATTACACATTGCAGAAGAAATGACTAGTGAACCTGAAAGTAAAGCAATAGAAACTTATCTAATATGAAAGAAAAAATTCTATAAAAGAGAATTAGTGAGCCATGAGATTACTTCAAGCAGCCTAATTATGAGTATTTAGAATCCTCTCAAAAAAAAGAGTAGAAGCAGAAAAAATTTTTAAACATTTATTTATTTGAGTAGGCTCCATGCCCAATGTGGAGTCCAATGCAAGGCTTGGACTCATGACCCTGAGATCAAGACCTGAGCTGAGATCAAAAGTCAGACACTCAACTGGCTGAGCCATCCAGGTGCCCCAAAGCAGAAAAATTTTTGAATAATGACTGACAATTTACAAAAATACACCCAACAATCTTAATGAGCCCATAGCACGAGAAACATTTTTTTGACACTTGATCTTAGCCAAAAGGCCGAGAAGCGGTAACAAGAAACATTTTTTTAAAAAAGCATTATACATCATAATCAAATTACTCAAAGGCCTTGTGGGTATATCAGGATTCAAGAGTTTTATTTTCTTTAGTTATTGGGGAAGTTTGAGTACAGCAAGCTATTATGCGTCTCTCAAATGATATGTGTTGTACCACAGTATCCGGAAATGTTATCATCCAAAACCTGACTGCTTGCTGCTGGGTGGTTCTCCCTGGCTTTAAAAATAAGGCACAGTCGGGTGCCTGACTGGCTCAGTCAGTTAAGGGACTGCCTTTGGCTCAGGTCATGATCCCAGGGTCCTGGGACTGAGCCCCATGTCGGGCTCCCCACTCAGTGGGGAGTCTACTTCTACCCCTCCCTCTGACCCTTCCCCCATTCGTGTGTGCGCAGACTCTCTCTCTCTCTCGAATAAATAAAAAAAATCTTAAAAAAAAATAAGGCACAGTCTAAAATCCACGTAGAGCTTTGGACAGAATTTGTTGGTACCAGCCCTCCAGTTTCTAACAGGGCATCAAAGTGGTAATATCTTTTTGACCACCAGGTATTCTATTTCAAATTAACAACCTGTTTCAGCTTTGGCAATTCTGTTGGTTTCCATTTAGAATGTCCATTTAATATTGGTTAAATAGTCCATTTACATGCCTTCTGTTTCACAACACTAGGTAAGGGAAGTATTCCTAGGCAAATATAATGTCCATTCTTTTTTTTTTTTTTTTTTAAAGATTTTATTTGTTTGAGAGAGAAAGCATGAACAGGCGAGGGGCTCCGCTGAGCAGGGAGCCCAATGGGGCTCGATCGCAGGACTCTGGGATCATGACCTGAGCCGAAGGCAGATGCTTAACCAACTGAGCCACCCAGGCACCCCTATAATGTCCATTCTTGTCATATGTTCAGGTAGAGGAGATATAACCATTTCACATAAATTTTGTTAATTCCAATTTTTATCTAAACATTCAAATTAATTCCATCAACTATTGCATCCTAATATTTTCTGAATCTAAATGTCCCCCATAGGACTTCACCTAGGGTAAAGGTTTTCAATCATGGCCACTGGTTTTCCACATCATAGAGTCTCAGAAAAGTTTCTTCCTCATCCATTGGCCATTGAACCCATACATTTGAATGTGCTTTGGGTTTCCAGCCAGAGGTTGGGCCAACGTTGGCCCTTTTGTCAATTCTTACACTGATCAGTTTGACGTTCCCAGGCAATTCAAAGTCCGGTTTCTCACTGTTATCTTTGCCTTGCAGCTTTTTAGCTTCTTTCAAGACAGGATAAACAGCAGATTTGTCCTTCAGTGTTGAGAGACTGCACAGGCTTCTGTTGATCCACCCCACCTCCAACAGTGCCACATTAAGACCTTTGTTTTGCTTCTGTCATTTTTCTGCTTTATTCTTCTTATTTCTAAAAAGTTTAGGGCGCCTGGGTGGCTCAGTCGTTAAGCGACTGCCTTCGGCTCAGGTCATGATCCCAGGGTCCTGGGATCGAGTCCCACATCAGGCTCCCTGCTCCGTGGGGAGCCTGCTTCTCCCTCTCCCACTCCCCCTGCTTGTGTTCCCTCTCTCGCTGTGTCTCTCTCTGTCAAATAAATAAATAAAATCTTTTAAAAAAATAAAAAATAAAAAGTTTAAAGATTTCCACCCTGATATGATTCGCTTGACTCTTACTTTTATCTTTCTTGTCTCTGCTATAAATCACTGTGATGATTTTTTATCGTTTCAGCATATTTTTTTCCCTCTGGTAGCAGCCCTGTGCTGTATATCAGAATGGATGAAATACAAGCTTGGCCCAGATTGCAGATAACAATAACCAGTGAATTGTGTATTTAGCTTGTTTCCTTTTACTTTGTTTTTTTTCTGTTGTACCCAGTGAGCCAAGTCTTCAGGAGTTGAATCTATCATTTCTAAATTCCACTGGTAACTTTTACCTTAAGTAACTGATTGCAGCACAGATGCAGTCTCATGCCATGGTAACTAGCCACCAAAGAATCTAAGTTTAACTCCCCACCCCCTCAGATGCTCTTGTCCTTCCTTTTTCCAAACAGTGCTTTTGCCATGTTTCAATGAACCAGAGTCAATGCTAGAAAATCCCACTTCTGACATCAAGTGCAGTCATATGGTCCCTAAGACCATCTTCAGATTCAGTGAGTCACTAGAATAACTCAGATTTTAGAAAAGCTATTTTACTCACATTCACCATTTATCATAATGGAAGATTAAATCAGGGGGGTGGTACATAGGGGAGGATCCAGGAGAGGTCAAGCATGAGCTTCCAGATGTCCTCTTTCAGTGAAGTCATGTGGACAGTACTTACATTTCCAAACAATGATGAGTAACAACACACACAGAGTATCACCAGTCAGGCTCACCTGAGATTTTGTGTCCAAGGTTCTTACTGGGTGTTGGTCATATAGGTATTGCTGGTTGTCATGTGGCTGCCCTCAGTCTCCAGCCCCTTCAGAGGACAAGTTGATACTGCATGGCCCAAGGCCTGCAACATAAACCCACACTGTTAGTATAGATTATCTTGCAAGGCCCAAGGAAGGCCTGTAGGTAAACAAAGATAATCTTATCAGAGAGACTATGCCAAGGCTTTAGAAGTTACCTACCAGAATCTGGTCAATGACCAAACCTTTCTTTGGAAGAGGATAACCCTTTACTGCACAAGGACTTAGAGTGATTTAGTGATTTGCCTCCCAATTTTAAGCTAGTAATTCAGTGCTAGGGTTCAAATGTACCCAAGTCCTCTAATTTTACCACAAGACCACACTGTTACCCATTCTATTATTTTTCCATTTATCTGAACTTAGGTTATGTTACATGGACTTCCCAAATAGTATTTTCACTGAGATTCCCACAACATATTTCAGTCCAGCCACAGAAGTCTTCCCTAACTCAATTCATACCTGACTTGTTTGATATTTTTCTTTAGATTACAACCAATCTGGATTTCTAGCTTCTATTAACCTACCTTCAGATCATTTCCAATATATTATTTACCAAGCTCTCTGTTCTCCTTTTTTTTTTTTTTTAAGATTTTATTTATTTATTTGAGAGAGAGAGAATGAGAGAGAGAGAGCATGAGAGTGGGGAGGGTCAGAGGGAGAAGCAGACTCCCTGCCGAGCAGGGAGCCCGATGCGGGACTCGATCCAGGGACTCCAGGATCATGACCTGAGCCGAAGGCAGTCGCTTAACCAACTGAGCCACCCAGGCGCCCTCTCTGTTCTCCTTTTACCCAAACATATCATCTGATTATACTCGTTCAATTCTCACATTATCTTATGATATGTAATATTTCTCCCCTTTTAGACTAACAGTATGATAGTATATGTATAGGAATATAAAATTAACCAATCCTTCCTTCAATTTGGATAATCACCCAGGAGAATATATATATATATATATATATACACATATATATATATGTATATTTTTTTAAAGATTTATTTATCTGACAGAGAGACACAGTGAGAGAGAGAACATAAGCAGGGGGAGTGGGAGAGGGAGAAGCAGGCTTCCCACCGAGCAGTGAGCCTGATGCGGGGCTTGATCCCAGGAGCCTGGGATCATGACCTGAGCCGAAGGCAGATGCTTAACGACTGAGCCACCCAGGCGCCCTCAGGAGAATATATATTTACTAAGCTTCACAAATACTTCCGAGGCCTACATTCTCATTTGAGAATCATTAATAATAATATCTTTCCTTAACCATTTTCCTCATCTTTCTATGTGGATTTTCTTCACTCTCTGCTTTCTTTTCTCATTTTCTGAAATTCATAGCTATGTTTTAGTAGTGTCTTAGCCATTTGCTATTAGAACTTTATTTGAAAACAGTTTTGCAGGGGTGCCTGGGTGTGGCTCAGTTGGTTAAGCATCTGCCTTCAGTTCAGGTCACTATCCTGAGGTCCTGGGATCGAGCCCCGCATCGGATTCCCTGCTCAGCAGAGAGCCTGCTTCTCCCTCTCCTCCATGCTTGTGCTCTTCCTCTCTCTCTTTCTCCAAATGAATAAATAAAATCTTTTTTTAAAAAAAGAAAAGAAAACATTTTTGGTTTATCTCTACCTTTGCTACTATAGAAGTTTTATTTCTCCCAGAATAGAAAAAAGGTAAATGTTTGATATTCATTTTATTTCAGATCAAGCATCAAAGTCTCCGACTAAGAAACTATCCTTAAGGAAAGAAATTAGTAATGTAAAAACATTTCAGTTGAAATTAATGGGAAGAATTAGAATGCCAAGCTCAAGTACCAGAGATGTTTGGGAATGTAAAGATCAGTTTAAGAGACAAGAGTCACAACAGGAGGTGCACTGCAGCCAAGTAATAGTCACACATGAAGATGTGCCTACTTTCAATCAGCAAGTGTCTCTTACTCTACACACACACACACACACACACAGATGAAAATGAAGAGAAACCATATGAATGTAAAGAATGTGGGAAGACTTTTAGTCATGGCTCACAACTTACTCAACACCAGAGAACTCATACTGGTGAGAAACCCTCTGAATGTAGAGATTGTGGGAAGGCCTTTAGTTGTAGTTCAGCATTTACTAAACACCAGAAAATACACACTGGTGAGAAGTCTCATAAATGTAAGGAATGTGGGAAATCTTTTAGTTTTGGCTCTGACCTTTTAGGATATCAAAGAATTCATACTGGTGAGAAACCTTATGAATGTAAGGAATGTGGGAAGGCTTTTAGAACTAGTTCATACCTTTCCCAACATCAGAAAATTCATATTGGTAAGAAACCATATGAATGTAAGGACTGTGCAAAGCCATTTTGTTGGTGCTCCTATCTTACCAAACATCAGAGAATTCATACTGGTGAGAAACTCTATGAATGTAAGGAATGTGGGAAGGCTTTTAAATAACTCAAAACTTGTTCTGCATCAGAGAATTCATAGTGGTGAAAAACCCTATGAATATAAAGAGTGTGGAAAGGCCTTTACTAGGAGCCCAAGCCTTATTCAACAAAAGAGAATTCATACTGGTGAGAAACCCTATGAATGTAAGGATTGTGGAAAGACCTTTAGTTGTAGCTCATATCTTTCTCAACATCAGAGATTTCACACTGGTAAGAAGCCCTCTGAATATAAAGAATGTGGGAAGGCTTTAATTATCGCTCAAACGTCACTGAACATAAGAAAATGCATACAGGTAAGAAACCCTATAGATGCAAGAATTGTGGCAAGGCCTTCACTGGGAGTTCAAGCTTTATTCAACATCAGAGAATTCATAATGCTAATTAACCCAATAAATGGAAGAACTATGTAGAAAATGTTTTCTTGGATCAGAGTTTACACAACTAAAGAAAACTCAAACAGTGGAAACATCCTAAGAACAAAATAAATGTTGTAAAACATCAATAGCTCCAACTTATTTGGCATTAGGAAAATCCAAATTTTAAACTTGTATTATAAATATTAAAAAGTTCATATTTGAGGGTAACCCTGGAAATTTATCTCTTTAAAGTAGTATCTATAATTTTAATTTATAGTCAACATTTGAAACCATTTTAAATTTTACTCTAAAAATATGAGTTCCTAAATTAATCATGTCCCCTCAAATTCTTAGCACCACGTAATTACTGTTTATCTTACATGTTTATATTGCCTCCTGTTGATATGTACATGACCTCTTCTTCATAAGGCTATTACATTCAGGAGCAAGAGATATAACTGGTTTTTCTAAGACAGAGAAGGCAGACATTTAGAAAAAATGAGAAGACAGGGGAATTTATCCCAAATGAAAGAACAAGATAAGGCCATGGCCAGAGATCTAAGTGAAAAACATATAAGTAACATGGAAGGAGTAGTTAAAGCAATGATCATAAGGATACTCACTGGACTTGAGAAAAGAATGGAAGACATCAGTGAGATCCATACCACAGAGCTTAAAGAGTTAAAAAAGAATCAATCAGAGATGAAGAGTGCAATATGGGGTGCCTGGGTGGCTCAGTCGGTTAAGCGTCTGCCTTCAGCTCAGGTCATGATCCCAGGTCCTGGGATCAAGTCCCACATTGGGCTCCTTACTCAGTGGGGAGCCAGCTTCTCCCTCTGCTCGCTGCCTCTGCTGCTTGTGTGCTCTTGCTCTCTCTCTGACAAATAAATAAATAAAATCTTTAAAAAGAAAAGTGAAAAGACAACCCCAAAACTGGGATAAAATCTTTGCAAATTATATGTCCAATAAGGGACTTGTATCTAGACTACATAAAGAACTCTTACAACTCAGGCACATGGGTGGCTCAGTCATTAAGTGTCTGACTTCGGCTCAGGTCATGATCCCGGGGTCCTGGGATCGAGCCCCACATAGGGCTCCCTGCTCGGTGGAAGCCTGCTTCTCCCTCTCCCACTCCCCCCGCTTGTGTTCCCTCTCTCGCTGTGTCTCTCTCTGTCAAATAAATAAATAAAATCTCCAAAAAGAAAAAAAAAGTGCAATAACTGAGATTAGAAACATGATTAATGCAAAGAACAGCAGGCTGTAAGAAGCAGGGGAAAGAGTTAAAGACCCAGAATACAAAGTACTGGAAAGCAATGAAGCTGAACAAAAGAAAGAATTATGCAACATGAGAATATACTTAGGGAACTCAGTGACTCCACCAAATGTAGTAACATTCATATCACAGGAGTCCCAGAAGAAGAAGAATAGAGAAAAGGGGGCAGAAAATTATTTGAGTAAAAAATAGCTGTAAACTTCCCTAATCTGGGGAAGGAAAGAGACATCCAGATCCAGGAGGCACAAAGAACTCCCATCAAAATCAACAAAAGCAGGCCAACACCAAGATATATTGTAATTAAATTTGCAAAATATACTGATAAAGAAAAAATCTTAAAAGTAGCAAGACAAAAGAAGTCCTTAACTTACAAGAGAAAACCCATAAGGCTAGCTGGAGATTTGTCAACAGAAACTTGCAGGCCAGAGGGAGTGGCACAATATATACAAAGTGCTGAATGGGAAAAATCTGCACCCAAGAATGCTCTATACAGCAAGACTATCATTCAGAATAGGAGGAGACATGAAGAGTTTCCCAGACGGACAAAAACTGAAGGAGTTCATGACCACTAACCCAGCACTGCAAGAGATATTAAAGGGGACTCTGAGTGGAAAGGAGAGACATAAAAGTGACAGTATAAATGTAAGAAATACAAAAGCAGTAAAAATCAATATTTCTGCAAAAAATCAGTCAAGGAACTCATAGAGGATATAAAATATAATAATATATACCTAAAATGTGGGGGACAGAGGAGTAAAGAATGGGATCAAACTTGACCGTCAACTTAATATAGACTCCTACATGCAGAAGAGATTATATACAAACCTGATGGTAACCATATATCAAAACTGTAATGAACATGCAAAGAATAAAGAGAAAGAAATCCAAATATCTCATTAAAGAAAAGCAGCAAAACATGAAACAGAGAAAGACTAGAAAGGAACAGAGAAAATCTCCAGAAACAATTGACTTAACAGGTGATACAATGGCACTAAATTCATATCTATCAATAACCACTCTAAATGTAAATGGACTAAATGCTCCAATCAAAGGACAGAGGGTGTCAGAATGGATAAAAAACCAAGACCCATCCATATGCTGCCTAGAAGAGACTCATTTTAGACCTAAAGACACCTGCATATTGAAAGTGAGGGGATGGAGAAATAATGTATCATGCAAATGGACATCAAAAGAAAACCAGAGTAGCAATACTTATATCAGACAAACTAGATTTTAAATCCAAGACTGTAACAAAAAACAAAGAAGGGCACTACATAATAATAAAGGGGACAATCCAATAAGAAGATATAACAATTGTAAATGGGAACATCAAAAAACATAGAACAATAACAAACATAAAGAAACTAATTGATAATAATACAATAATAGTAGGGGACTTTAACACTTCACACACATCAGTCAACTAAACAGAAAATAAACAAGGAAACAATGACTTTGAATGAAACACTGGGCCAGTTGGATTTAACAGATATATTCAGAAAATTCCATCAAAAAAAAAAGAATACACATTCTTTTCAAGTGCACATGGGACATTCTCCAGAATAAATCACATATTAATGCACAAAACAAGTCTCAACAATTCCACAAAGTTTGAAGACATGCCATACATATTTATTGACTACAATACTATGAAACTAGAAATCAACCACAAGAAAAAATCTGGAAAGAGCACAAATACATGAAGGTTAAATAACATGCTACTAAATAATGAATGGGTCAACCAGGAAACCAAAAAAGAAATTAAAAAAAAATACATGGAAACAAATGAAAATGAAGTGGTCCAAAATCTTTGGGATGCAGCAAAAGCAGTCCTAAGAGGGAAGTATATAGCAATACAGGCCTACCTCAAGAAGCAAGAAAAATCTCAAATAAACAAACTACCCTTGCAGCTAAAGAAGCTAGAAAAAGAATAACAAGCAAAGCCTAAGGCCAGCAGAAGGAAGGAAATAATAAAGATTAGAACAGAGTAAATGATAGAGAAACAAACAAACAAAACCCGCCCCAAAAACCCCAGAACAGAACAGATTAATGAAACCAGGAGCTAGTTCTTTGAAAAAATTAATAAAATTGACAAACCTCTAGCCAGACTTACCAAAAAGGAAAGAAAAAGGACCCAAATAAAATCACAAATGAGAGAGGAGAAATAACAATGAACACCACAGAAATACAAACAACTATAAGAGAACATTATGAAAAATTGCATGCCAACAAACTGGACAACCTAGAGAAAATGGGATAAATTCCAAGAAACATACAAACTACCAAAACTGAAACAGGAAGAAACAGAAAACTTGGACAGACTGATAGCCAGCGAAGAAATTGATTCAGTAATTTAAAAAACTCACAACAAACAAAAGTCCAGGACCAGATGGCTTCAAGGTGAATTCTACTAAACATTTAATGAAAAGTTAATTCCTATTCTCAAACTATTAAAAAAAAATAGAAAAGGAAGAAAAACTTCCAAATTTGTTCTATGAGGCCACCATTGCCCTGATACCAAAACCAGATAAAGAAAATCTAATTTGTCTGATATGAGGATTGCTACTGCAGCTTTCTTTTGAGGTCCATTAGTGTGGTAAATGGTTCTCCACCCACTCACTTTCATTCTGGAGGTGTTTTCAGGTCTAAAATGAGTCTCCTGGGCGCCTGGGTGGCTCAATTGGTTAAGCGACTGCCTTCGGCTCAGGTCATGATCCTGGAGTCCCAGGATCGAGTCCCGCATCGGGCTCCCTGCTCGGCAGGGAGTCTGCTTCTCCCTCTGACCCTCCTCCCTCTCATGCTCTCTGTCTCTCATTCTCTCTCTCTCAAATAAATAAAATCTTAAAAAAATAATAATAATAATAATAAAATGAGTCTCCTGTAGACAGCATATGGATGGCTTTTGCTTTTTTATCCAATCTGATATCCTGTGTCTTTTGGTTGGAGCACTCAGCCCATTTATGTTCAGAGTAACTATTGAAAGATATGAATTTAGTGCCATTGTATTGCCTGTAAAGTCCCTCTTTCTGTACATTGTCTCTGTTATCTTCTGGTCTATGTTACTCTTGGGATCTCTCTTTGCTTACAGTATCCCCCTTAATATTTCTTGCAGGGCTGGCTTGGTGGTCACATATTCTATCATTTTCTGTCTATCCTGAAAGTTCTTTATCTCTCCTTCTGTTTTGAATGACAGCCTTGCTGGATAAAGTATTCTTGGCTGCGTGTTCTTCTCACTTAGTACCCTGAATATATCTTGCCAGCCCTTTCTGGCCTGCCAGGTCTCTGTGGACAGGTCTGATGTTATTCTTTTTTTTTTTTTAAAGATTTTATTTATTTATTTATTTATTTATTTATTTATTGGCCAGAGAGAGAGCACAAGCAGGGGGAGCAGCAGGCAGAGGGAGAAGCAGGCTCCCACTGAGCAGGGAGCCCGATGAGGGACTCAATCCCAGAACCCCAGGATCATGACCTGAGCTGAAGGCAGACGCTTAACCAACTGAGCCACCCAGGCATCCCAAGGTCTGATGTTATTCTGATGTTCCTCCCTCCATACATAAGAAACCTCCTGTCCCTAGCTGCTCTCAGGATAGCTTCTTTGGCTCTAAGATTTGCAAGCTTCACTATTATACATCGGGTGTTGATCTATTTTTTATTGATTTTGGGAGGGGTCCTCTCTGCCTTTTGGACATGGATGCTTTCTTCCCCAGATTAAGGAAGTTCTCAGCCATGATTTGCTCAACTATACCTTCTAGCCCTCTCTCTCTCTCTCTCTCCACCCCCTCTGGGATCCCGATAATATGGACATTGGTTCATTTGAAGGCATAATTAAATTCCTGAAGCCTTTCTTCATGGGGTATTAGTTGTCTTTCTCTCTTTTCCTCAACTTGCTTCCTTTCCATCATCAGCCTGTCCTCTAGCTCACTTATTCTCTCTTCTGCCTCATTGACCCTAGCTGTTAGAGCATCCAATTTAGACTACATGTCATTCATAGCATTTTTAAATTTTTAAAAATTTTTATTATGGGGACGCCTGGGTGGCTCAGTCGGTTAAGCGTCTGCCTTCGGCTCAGGTCGTGATCCCAGGATCCTGGGATCGAGTCCCGCATCGGGCTCCCTGCTCCGCGGGGAGCCTGCTTCTCCCTCTGCCTCTGTCTCTCTCTCTCTCTGTCTCTCATGAATAAATAAATAAAATCTTTAAAAAAAAAATTTTTTTTTTATTATGTTTAGTCACCATATTAGTTTTTGATGTAGAGTTCCATGATTCATCATTTATAGCATTTTTAAGTTTGGCCTGATTAGATCTAATTTCTGCCCTTAGAGATTCTGTATTGTTATTTATGCTTTTTTCAAGCCTAGCTATTAACTTTATAATTGCTATCCTGAATTCCATCTCTGACATCTTACTTATATTCATATTGATTAGCTCTGTGGCAGAGAACATTGCCTCTGGTTCTTTTCTTTGTTGTGAGTTCCTCCTTCTAGTCATTCTGCCCAGGAAAGGATGGGTAAGCAAATGAACCGAATCCAAAATATCAACCACGACCCAAGCAAAATACACCCTAGAAAAAAAATCTGAAGCGGTCCGAAGCCACCATAGAAAAGCACACGAAGCCAAAATGCAACAAAAGTATACTTTAAAAAAAGGTGGAGGGGGCAGAGATTATACTCTCATAGGGTGGACAAAGCAGGGTTATCCGCTTGTTCCTGGTTGACTTTTGGTGTGTTAGATGACACTACATCCCAAAATTGCAAAGAAAGCAAACATATTTATATAAAAATAAAATTGAATAGAGAGAAAAAAGGACTAGGATGAAGTATATATCTTTAAAATGAAGCTGTGAAAAAAAATTAAAAAGCGACTTAAAAACATAAGCTGGTAAAATATGAATCTAGTTGAAATGGGGAAAAAAAGTAAAGAAGGAAAAAAAAAAGAAATGGAAAATTTTAGACTGAAGGATAAACAAGTCATGAGGAAACACCTGGAGCTCAATATACTGTTTTCCCCAATGCTGGAGTTTTACAGTATCCTGGGATCCATAAGCTTGTCATTCACCTGTCCTTCCAGTCTGTCTTCTAGGGGAGGGGCCTGCTGTGCTGCTTCTCAGGTATCTTTGCCTGGGCGGAGTTGCCCCATCCCTTGTCAGGGGGATGGGCTTAATGTAAGCTGGTCCTCTGTGTGGCTTTTGTTCTCTGGCGGCTTTCCCCGCCTCTTCAGAGGGTCAGAGCAAAAATGGCCGTGACTCGATCTCCAGCCCAAAGCCACAAGATTGTGGTCCCCCCTCTTCAACAAACCATCCGATCAAACCTTATCCCTTTCTGTGTGCACCAAGCTCTGCAGACTCCCACGGGTCACGCCCACTGCCATTCTCCCGGGGGGATTCCCAGGGACCCGAGAGCGTCTCTGTACTTTGTGTCTTTGGGACTGTGAACATTTGTGGGCTTGTGCATGCACCCTGCTCCACTGCTCCCAGGTCATGGCTGGGTACTACCCTACTGTCCTTTCCGGGGCCCCTGCCACCCTGAGAGCTGTTGCCCAGTCGTGGGCGCAGCCATTTCGTCCCTTCCAGGGGATGGTAACCGGCCCACTCGTTCCAGTCCTTTTCCAGGTGTTCAGGCAAAGAGTGGTCTCCCTACCAGCTGGCTCGTGGTTTATGGCAACCAGAGCTGAGTCCCTCCTGGGCTCGCTGACCGTAACCAGTTTCCCTGCTCTGCTGCTTGAGCACTCTTATCGGTTCAGGCACCCCCATTCTTTCTGTGTCTCCTGGGATTCTGAGACCACTGTGATCCACCTAGAATTCTGCCTTTTTCATCCCCTGAGCCCTTTTCAGAAAGGGATGTCTCTCACTGCAGCAGATTTCTAAGGGTTCTAATTTTGCGGTCTGGTGTTATATCAATTGCCGGTAGTCAGCTTATTGAGGCTCCCTCCCCCCTCCATTTATCTTCTGATATTTTCCCGTGGATTCACAACTCCACACCTCCTATCTTACAAAAAGCAGTTGTTCTCTGTTTGTAGATTTCCAGACATATTATTTACATCTCACGCTGAATTTGTGGGTGTCCAGAATGGTTTGACAGATATCCAGCTAAATTCGAGGGACCAGATGAAAATGACATCCCCTACTCTTCCACCATCTTGCCTCCCTCTTCTAGTAATGGCATATTTTAAAATTTCAATGAAGCAATGAGAAATATAAAATATATTGGGAATTATAAAAAATATATTGGGGTAATGTGCCTGGGTGGCTCAGTTAGTTAAGTGACTGCCTTCAGCTCAGGTCATGATCCCGGAGTCCTGGGATTGAGTCCTGTATTGGACTCCATGTTTAGCGGGGAGTCTGCTTCTCCCTCTGACCCTCCCCCATCTCATGCTCTCTCTCAAATAAATAAATAAAATCTTTAAAAAAATATATTGGGAAATGCTCTCTCTAGGATTTGGAATAATTTGAATTAATAAGGATTATCTGGCCTCTAAACATGTACTAAAATGAGATATGAATCCATCTTTTCATTTTGTCTTTTAAAAATCAACTTTATTGATAAATTTACATACAACAAACTGCATCTGTTTAGTGTTCAATGCACTTGACAGTGTACATCTATGAAACCACCAACACAAGAAAAATACAGAACATTTTCATCATTCCCAAAACATTCCTTGTACCCCTTTGATGGCCATCCCTCCCTCTGGCCCCAGCCCCAGGCAACAACCAATCTGATTTGTGTCACTTCACTATTAGTTTGCATTTCCAGAATTTCATATAAATGCAATTATTCAGTATATGATACTCGTTTATGTCTGGCTTCTTTTACTCAAAATGACTTTGAAATTCATCTGTGTTGTTGCACATGTCAGTAGTCATTGCTCTTTATTGCTGAAGAGAATTGCAGTAGTCATTTATGGATAGCCCACATTTTGGATATTTATTCACTTGATGATGGACATGTGGGTTGTTTCCAGTTTGAGGCTATTATGAATAAAACTATCAACAATCATGTACAAATCTGTATAGACATAAGTTTTTGTTACTTTTGGGTTGAATATGGGAGTGGAATGGCTGGGTTGTATGGCACCTGTGTATTTTAACTGTTTAAGAATTTGCGAACTATTTTCCAAAGTGTTTGTGTCATCTCAAATCTCCACTTGCCACGAATGAATTCCAGTTGATCCATATTTTCCAACATTTCTTGCTGCCAATCATTTTAATTTTAGTCATTTTAATGAGTGTGGAGGTATCATTGTGACTTTAATTAGTATTTCCTTGATGGCTAATGTTGAAAATTCTTTCTTGTCCTTCTTGGCCATGTCACATCTTTCATGAACAATTTCTGTTTGAGTTTGTTGCCATTTTTTATTGGATTATTTGCCTTCTTATAATTTGGTTGTGAATTTGCTTATATTTTCAGAATACAAATCTTTTGTCATATATCTATTCCAAATATTCTCTCCCATTCTGTATCTTGCCTTTTCATTTTCTTAGCAGTATCTTTTTAATTTTGAAAAGCCAAATTTATCATTTTTTTCTCTTATACTTCATTATTTATGTCCCATTTAAGCAATCTCTTCCTATAGTTCTGGTACATTTTAAATGGTTGCTCTGTAATGATATTTACAACTTATTTTATGGTTATCAACTCTTTTCTTTCCTTTTCAATTTTGGTCAATTATGTCTTGCCAGGTAATCATTCATTTACTCTAGGTAGTATTCTCTTTTGATCTTATTAATTGATCCAATATCACTTGTGGTTCTTACTCATTACAAATCTTATGTAAATTTTCTATCTCTCTACTTAAGTTTATGTGGGGTTATCTACTGGGGTTTTAAAATATTTTTCTATTTTAAAAGAGAAAAGATGGATTACTTTACAGAGAAAGACAAATACCATATGATTTCACTCATATGTGGAATTTAAGAAACAAAACAAATGAACATAGGGGAAGGGAAAAAAAAGACAGAAGCAAACGATAAGAGACTGAACTATAGAGAACAAACTGAGGGTTGATGGAGGGAGGTGGGCAGAGGATGGGCTAAATGGGTGATGGGTATTGAGGGAGCTTGTTCTGTTGAGCACTGGGTGTAATATATAAGTGAATTACTAAATTCTATTCCTGAAACCAATATTACATTATGTTAACTAACTAGAGTTTAAATTAAAAAAGATGGATTACTTTATACATCTTGATGCCTGAATAAATTTAGGCATGCTTTCAGATACAAGAGAAACCTAGAATAGAATGGTTTATGCAAAACCTGTCTATTTCTATCACCTAGCAAGTCTGGAGGTAACTTGCTACTAGTGTTGACTAAATACTGTCATGACCAGTGTTTCTGATTCTTTCCCCTACAGTTGAGAGAAGGTTGCCACTGTCCCAGGCATCATGTGCAAGGTAGAAGAAAGGTAAATTGATGGCACAGTTAAATCTATTCCTTTTCTTAGGAAAGCAAAGGTTTTCCCAGAATACATCTACCAGTGTTTTGCTTTTCCTGGCCTAAGTCAATTACCTGGCCACTAGCATCTTCAAAAGATGCTAAAGAAGTAGTGAGGGAGAAGCACTGGAATTGGTCTGCAAACCAACAGTGTCTACAATTGTAAAAGTGGCTATCCATGCCCAAGAAAAAAATCACTTTACCAAAAGATATACAACATACACCAAAAAAGACACTTAAAAAAATCTTAAAATATGTGAAGGTTAACTAAGACTAGAAATTCAAAAACTGAATGAAGAGACAGACATATTTAAACATGTAAAAAAAATAAAATCATGTGAATGGGAAAAGATACACAAAGTCAAGAGTCAAGCAATAGTTTTCTTAAAGGAGTTATTACCTTTAACATACAAAAAACTGTTACAAATTGACAACAATCCAAAATGAAAGGTAAATAAATGGTTTATAAAGACAACTTACAGAATAGCAAATTAAATGGCCAAAAAACATTTAAAGAGGTATATTAATATTTAAAGTAAGTTATCACTTTGAAATCAGAAAACTTTTTAGTACAGGGGAAGGGTGGCCTTACTTACTAATGTTGGAAATATGAAATGTTAGTCTTATTCTACAGATATCTGGCAATTTCTATTAAAATAAGAAAAGACAATTCAATCAATCCATCAGTCTCACTGCTAGAAGTAGGTTACAGAAAGGAAGAAAAAAAAGCTTCAGTAAGGACATGGTTATGACTGTCTATTAGCCCATTATGTTATGCTACCTCTTGAGGGTGGTTATGGATCCTTTTTCCTAATGACAAAAATGTGACTAAACAGTGGCAGAGTAGGCTGAACAAATGATGACCTGTCTAGACCATGGACTCTTTTCAGCTAGTTAAAAGTTATTGTTGAGTGCAAAAGATGCAAAACTGTGTATGTAATATAATCCCATCTTAAGACAATGAAAACACACTCGTGTGTGCACAGATATTAATGTGTCTGTATGACAGAGTAAAAAGAAAACTATGAAGCTGACTACCATTGCTTATCTAGAGACAGACTGTTCGTGTGGCTGGAGTTGATATGAGAATGGAAAAAGTGCAAAATTCAGGAGATAAAATGTAAGTCACACTTACACAGTTACATGTATGTTTCAATGTATTTTTTTAATTAAAAGAAAGGCTGTTGTCTTGTGGGGACACTTCTGTCAATGAGTTGGCATTGTTCTCCACTGAGTGGTAACTCCTTTCCTGGGTATCCTTTCCTACCTCTATCCGGTCCTCAGAGGGGAGGCAAAAAGCCTTTTCAACCTGTGCCTTTCATCTGGTGATTGTCCTTCTCTACTATTACAGCAGTGCCATGTTCACGTGTATGGCCCATGTCTTCCAATTCACTGGGGAAAGACCGGCTGGTTTCCATCCTGTACAGTGTCACTCCCATGCTAAACCTTGTCGTCTGCACTTTGAGGAATAAGGACATCATAAAGGCCTTGAAAGTGATAGAAGAAAAGGAAGAAATTTCATTTCCACTGAATTGTAATATTCATTTTCTATGATGATTAGTAACAGAAAATTAGCTGTCTTACTGATACAATCCAGTTGCTTCTTGCCAACATTGCTAATCTCTAAGAATTAAAAGGTAATTTCAACGGTAAAACAAATTGAGCAAAATGTTAACAGATGAATTTGGTTGAAGGGTCACTATATATTTTTTGTACCCTTCCTATTCTTGAACACTTCTATCTGTTCTATATGTTTGAAACCATTCCTAAATAAAAAGTTTAAGAAGTTAAGAAAAAAAAGTCACTTATTGGGCTGGCCTAATGGTTCCCACTGGTTTGAGACATGCACATGAAATTTAACCAATAAACAAAATGAAATCTGTTTCTTGTAAAATCTGATTCTATGGGGAGCACTTCTTCTAGTTTCCTTCCAGTATGAATTTTATGGCATTTTAAGAAAATGATGTATTCTCATAACACTTATTCTCCTCCATTGTTTATGATGTCTGGTAAGATGTAACTTGTGGACAAAGACTTTTTGACATAAAACAACTCTGTAGTATGAGTAATCGATAATTGGTTCAAACTAAGAGAAGTCTTTCTCATTTTCAGGAAATACCGCACTCATGCACAAATACTGAAAACTGATTTCTGAATGAAGCTATTTCCACACAAAGTGCATTTATTTTGTCTACTTGCAGCAGAAATTTTATAACTTCCATGTGGGTTCTCCAGTCATTGCTTTTATAGGGTTCTCTCTCCAAAATGAGCTTCTGGGGAAAAATGAGCTTCTAACCTGTTATTTCTCTCATATGTGAATTTGCTGATGTTCAGAAAGTTAACTTTTCATGGGGTGCCTAGGTAGCTCAGTCGTTAAGCGTCTGCCTTTGGCTTAGGTCATGATCCCAGGGTCCTGGGATCGAGCCCCACATTGGGCTCCCTGCCCTGCAGGAAGCCTGCTTCTCCCTCTCCCACTCCCTCTGCTTCTGTTCCCTCTCTCGGTCAGATGAATAAATAAAATCATTTTAAAAAAAAACACGAAAGTTAACTTTTCAGTTTCAGGATGATTTTCTAGTTATTGTATTCATAAGGTTTCTCTCCAGCATGAATTCTCTGCTATGTGATGATATAATGATTTGTAAATGAAGCCCTACTCACATTTAATAAGACAGAAAACTACTCTCTCCTATGAATTATCTGATGTATGATTAAATGTTGGTTTGAGTGAAAGTTTTCTCACATTTTCTGAATTCATAGAATGAGATTTAAAAATCTTTTTTAATTTAAAGTACATTTTTAATTTAAAAACTTAGATTGTAAAATTGCTTTTAGATAGTTTTGCTGTGGGTTGCCTGGGTGGCTCAGTTGTTAAGCGTCTGCCTTCGGCTCAGGTCAGGATCCTAGGGTCCTGGGATCAAGCCCCGCACTGGGCTCCCTGCTCGGCAGGAAGCCTGCTTCTCCCTCTCCCATTCCCCCTGCTTGTGTTCCTGCTTTCGCTATCTCTCTGTCAAATAAATAAAAAAATCCTAAAAAAAAAGGAGTTTTGCTCTGAATACAAAGGAACTGTATTATAGTAGTGGCATAAAAAGATACGTCTAATTCACACTACTCCCCCTGGTAAGGTCCTTACTGCACATGCTTTCAATCAATATTGACCTTAGAGTTCCATCTAAGTAAGATTCAACTCTCCCATTTCACCCATAACTGTCCATCATCCATTCCCCAATCAATTCCCAGTGCCCCTTCAAATATGTGGAGGCCCACAAAAGGAAGTCTTCCTTTGTCCTAGGTGTTACTACCCTGTTGACAAAAGGTAATGCATCTTCTTTTTTTTTTAGCTTAGTAATGCAGAACTGTACTTTTTAAAATGTGCCTGGGGAAGTGCCTAGGTGGCTCAGTTGGTTAAGCATCTGCCTTCAGCTCAGGTCATGATCCCAGGGACCTGGGATGGAGCCTGCTCAGTGGGGAGTCCGCTTCTCCCTCTCCCTCTGCCCCTCCCCCTGCTCGTGCACTCTCTGTCTCTGTCTCTCTCTCAAAATAAACAAATAAAATATTTAAAAAAATAAAAAGAAAATAAAATGTGCCTGGGAATAAAAAGGTTGAGAATCACTATCTCAGTAATCCTTCTAAATTAATCTTTGAAATCCTTATTTTCAAACCCCTGTGCTCTTAGACCAGTCTTCATTAACTTCACTTCCTATTTATTATCCAAAGGACAAAAAACACACTATTAAAAAAGAAACATGAGAGTCTCTTAGTCAATCCTCTTTTGCTAAAGTTTGGCAGCTACCATAATAAAATTTGACACCACCAAAGGTAATTTTCTCTTATGTATCAAAGTTTACAAGATCTTTAACAAAACAGTAAGTGCCTTAACTTTTAGCAACAAAAAAATGAGAATAGTGTCACAAATCAGAGCATTTTCATTTTTTTAGTTTGAAAAGTTTTGGTAATTAAAAAAATATGTATTTCTGAACTCCACAGTCCTTAGAGAGGAACAGCTCTCAGTGCATTGAATCTGCTAATGACAGAGTAGGTTGTACAGACCAGTACTTTGAGAACTAAAAAGTTGAAGAAAATATTAAATATATTTAATTCTGTGATGGCACTGGAAAGCTACCAAGAAGTGAGAAACTACATGAATAAGATTAGAGATAAGGCATAACCTCTGGAATTTGGGGCTATTTATTAAAAAGAGGTGTTTGCTAATTTTTAAAGCAAATGCTGGCCAAGGAAGGTTAAGACAGTTTTTGACAAATTTATGGGACCTACTGGTACAAATACTAGAATTAAGTTCCTTCCCAGGATGAGGCACTTGGCAATCTCCCCAAGTCTATGTCTCTAGGGTATCCCCCAGAAATAGGAGTGAAAATGCCAGACAAGCCTTTATGGGGACTGGAGCCCAGTTTTACATACTCTCATTACATGACTGGATGAAGACAAACAAGGGTGTTCATGCTCTTGCCTAGTCACCTGTTAGAGTCAAAGGCAAATCTCCTCTGGAAGAAAGTATCATCCAAACCATCTCAGTATCTCTACAATTTTTAATAT
The DNA here is from genome assembly GCF_004348235.1 of Phoca vitulina. Classification (NCBI taxonomy): domain Eukaryota; kingdom Metazoa; phylum Chordata; class Mammalia; order Carnivora; family Phocidae; genus Phoca; species Phoca vitulina. The sequence continues at coordinate 242,248 of NW_022589807.1, forward strand.
ATAGTGTCTGGTAGTTGATTTAAAATCATCAGGTAGGGGCGCCTGGGTGGCTCAGTCGTTAAACATCTGCCTTCGGCTCAGGTCATGATCCCAGGGTCCTGGGATCAAGCCCCGCATCGGGCTCCCTGCTCAGCCAGGAGCCTGCTTCTCCCTCTTCCACTCCCCCTGCTTGTGTTCCCTCTCTAGCTGTCTCTCTCTGTCAGATAAATAAATCTTTAAAAAAAAAAATAAAAAAAAAAATAAAATCATCAGGTATAGGAGAAGACAAGCATCACTAAAATCTGAAAGAACCAATGGAAAAAGGTTAATGGGATGTAAATAATGGGGTTATTTCTAGACAAAGCAAAGGAAGATTATGAAGCAGAAGCATACTTTGCATAGATAATAGCAAGAAATTTCACAAAATGTGAAGAAAAGAAAAACCCCACTAAGCTACAGATTTAAAAAACACTACAAACCCCAAATACATAGAAAATCACACCTAGGCATATCACTGTGCAATTGTTGGCAGCCTAAGACAAGACATGAATTTTGAAGGAACTAGAGAAAAGGGAAAAAAGCACATTACCTTCAAAGGTAATTACACTGAAAGCCTATTTTCCAACAAAACAGTGAAACACAAACCTTAACAAAATATATTCAAAATACTAATAGAAAATAACTGTCAACTTAGAATCTTATATTCAGTAAAAATATCTTTCAAAAATGAAGGTAAAATAAAGAAATTTTCCAAGAAACAAAAACAAAATTTGTCACTAGCAAGCACACACCAAAAGAAATGCTAAAGGGTCTTCTTCAGCCAGGATAAAAATGATTCTAGAGTGAAACTTAAAAGAAAAGAAGGAATAAAAAAGGGTAAGTATGAGGATTAATCTAGATGAATATTGACTCTGAGACACTAAAGACTGACCACATCAACTACTTACAAAATCCAAATGCATAACATTAATACCATGTAAGTCAACAGGGAAATAAAGGAGCTACTTTTGTAGCTTCTCACCTTGTCCAGAGTGGTGTGGATACTAATTTAAATCAGCCTTCAATAAGTGAAGTGTACATACAGTATTAACATCTGATGTAGTAAATTTTAAGGCAAAAAAAGCATCAGTAGCAATAAAAATGGACATTTCATAATGATTAAATTTCAATTAACCAGGAAGAGTATAATGATTCTAAATTTGAATGTATGTAAAAACAAAGGCTCAAAATATATAAAACACAAAAGGGTTGATCTAAAGGAGAGACAAATTCACAAATATTCTGGATGATAAAACACTTCTTTTAGAATCTGATGGAGTAAGTCTGGGAGAATAGAAAGAGTTTGAAAACACAGTAAGATTAATTTGTAGAGGGGCGCCTGGGTGGCTCAGTCGTTAAGCATCTGCCTTCGGCTCAGGTCATGATCCCAGGGTCCTGAGATCGAGCCCCACATCGGGCTCCCTGCTCGGCGGGAAGCCTGCTTCTCCCTCTCCCACTCCCCCTGCTTGTGTTCCCTCTCTCACAGTCTCTCTCTCTGTGTCATATAAATAAGTAAAATCTTAAAAAAAAAAAAAAAAAGATTAATTTGTAGAGATTGGGAGGAGAAAGGAAGAGTACTCTTCCAATGTGCAACTCTGTTTTTTAAGAAGACAAACTCAAATGCAAACAGTAGTGTCCAGTGGTAACCTAGCATGTAATGACTATGCAGAGAATGTATTAACAAAATTGGAAGAAAAGAATTCTAGGTTTTGAAATCCATTTTCTTAATTGTTCCCTTTCCCAAACAGAAATCAATAAAAATACAGATTTCTGTGGATGAGGCTAAGAGTTCAAAGTGCTCACCTCTGTATCTGTGACCTGAGACTAAGTCCTTTGGTTTCAGGGCCAGTTCTAAGGTGATAGTAAGTAGTCTGCAGGGCTGCTGCTTACCTCACTGGTCACTTTGGGTATGGATACAAGCTGGGAAAACTTTATGCATCCCAGGTGTGAGTTATCTGGGCCATGGCAGAGAATTAATAAAAAAGGGAACATATTGGTTAACTAAAGAGGCCTGTGAATATTCAAGTAAGCCTGTGGATCTGATTTGCCAATCTCAAAATCAAATAAAAAAAATGTTTATCCAAATTTCCACATACTGATACTGTAAACAATAAATAACTGACTTCCTGAAGGAAAAAAAAAAAAAAGAATCCTTTCTTTGTGTTTTTAATAATGTCAATTTTCACAAAAACTTTTCGCTTCTCTTCATTATAGACCTGAATTGTCCATACTTTTGCTTTCATTTCAGCATCCTTAAACAATTAAAAATTTTCTTAGCACTCTACTCATTAAGAAATTCCTTTGGTCAATATCAAATACAGCCCTGAATTTATAAAGCTGCTTATCCATAACATGAAACAAGATTGCCAAGTTCTCTCCTTGCATATTTACTATTATTTGCAGGGGATTGACAATCCCAGTATCTGTCCAGTAGTTAAGCATGGCCATCACACATTGCTTAAACACTTTCTTCAAAGTGTCTCCCCCACACATGAAACGACATCAGCTCTGTGATCCAGACATTCATACTTCTGACCAGACGTAAGGTGGCTTTGATTACCTCCTGCTTCTTAGTCAAGGTGTAGCCTCTCACTACTTTGTATCCCCACACCACGATTGTGGCACTGGGCACTCTACTTCCCCAGAATCTGATTTCTGATGTATACTGAGCTGTGGTCTCCAGTTTAAGGCTTTCCTAAAGTCACTGCCTTTATAGGGTTTCTGTTTAGCATGAATTTTCTGGTGTTTAATAAGATTTGATCTGATGGTGAAGGCTTTTCCACACTCAGCACATATAAATGGTTTCTCTCCTGTGTGAATTCGATGATGTTCATGGAGTTGTGACTTCTTAATGAAGGCCTTCCCACAGTCACTGCATTCATAGGGTTTCTCTCCAGTATGAATTCTCCGATGCCGATTTAAATGTGATTTCTGGATGAAGGACTTCCCACATTCTGTACAAATATAGGGTTTCTCTCCTGTATGAATTCTCTGATGCATAATTAGTGTTGATTTTCTTGCAAAGGCTTTCCCACATTCACTGCACTCATAGTGTCTCTCTCCAGTATGAGATTGCTGATGTATATGGAGGCCTGACTTTCGAGTGAAGGCTTTTCCACAGTCAATACATTTATAGGGTTTCTCCCCAGTATGAATTTTCTGGTGTGTAAAGAGATTCGATCTGTCAGTGAAGGCCTTTCCACACTCAGCACATCTATAGGGTTTCTCTCCTGTGTGAATTTGCTGATGTACATGGAGTTGTGACTTCTTTGTGAAGGATTTCCCACAATCACTGCATTCATAAGGTTTCTCTCCAGTATGAATTCTCTCATGGGAAATAAAATGTGATTTGTGGAAGAAGGCCTTCCCACATTCAGTACAAACATAGGGTTTTTCTCCTCTATGAATTCTCTGATGCATACTTAGTGTTGACTTCTGGATGAAGGCTTTCCCACACTCACTGCATTCATAATGTCTCTCTCCAGTATGGCATTTCTGATGTATCCTAAGCCGTGACTTCCAGGTGAATGATTTTCCACAATCACTGCATTTATAGGGTTTCTCTCCAGTATGAATTTTTTGGTGTTTAATGAGATTTGACCTGTCAGTAAAGGCCTTTGCACATTCGGCACATATATAAGGTCTCTCTCCAGTATGAATTTTCTGGTGTATAATGAGATTTGTCTTGTGAGTGAAGACCTTCCCACATTCTGCACATATAAAGGGATTCTCTCCTGTGTGAATTCGCTGATGCACATGGAGTTGTGACTTCTTTATAAAGGACTTTCCACAGTCACTGCATTCGTAAGGTTTCTCTCCAGTATGAATTCTCTCATGTGTAATAAAATGTGACTTCCGGATAAAGGCTTTCCCACATTCGGTACATACATAGGGTTTTTCTCCTGTATGAATTTTCTGATGCATACTTAGAGTTGATTTCCTTGTGAAGGCTTTTCCACATTCAGTACATTCAAAGTGTTTCTCTCCAGTATGGATTTTTTTATGTACACTGAGGTTTGAATTCTGAGAGACATTTTTCCCACATTCACTATATTCATAGGGTTTTTCTCCAATATGAATTCCTTGGCATCTGAACAGATCTGACTTCTGGATAAAAGCTTTTCCATATTCATTGCATTTACAGTGATTCTCCTCAGTGTGAGTTTTCTCATGATTTGACTTGAGGGACAAGTCCTTCTCATATTCAGTGCGTGTACAGGGTTTCCCTCCTATAGAAGCCTTCTGAGGTACAGCAAATTGGGGCTTCTGAGTGAAGACTATCTCACATTTGCTGCATTCATGCTGTTTCTCTTCAGCACAAATACTTTGATGTGCAAAGAGGTGTGGCTTCTGGGTGAAAATTTTTACATAATCAGAAAATAAATTGAGATTCTCCTCAGTGTGAATTTTTTGATGTTGAATGAGAGCTTGCTTATGACTCAGAAGTTTCTTACACTGGTTATATTCACAAGCATTCGTTTCTGTATGAGAATTCATATGAGTGAAAATATTACCATATCCAATAATCTTATCAGGATTTCCTCTTGCATTGTTTCTATTATCACATAAGCTTACAATAGGCTTCAAACTCCTTCCAAATGATTCATAGTTCTGGAGTCTTTTTCTTGCAGGAACAAGGTATGTGTTTACATGAGCAATTTTCCCATTGTCCTTATATTCACAGTCTCTCTCATTAAATAGTGCTCCCTTGTTGATAAAGGTAACTGGTGTTACACCTGTGTTCTGGCTTTCCTCACATCTTCCTGCCTGTTTATCATCTTGCCACAAATCTTCTAAAATGGAATATGGGTCATCTCCTGTAAAGAGATTAATTCTCTCAAACTGGATTGAAACTTCTTCAGACATTCCCTGCTGTGAAGTTTCAAAACCAATATCCCCATCTAAAAAAGAAGGAAAAAATAAAACACACAAAGAACAGTTAAGAGAACATAGAAGGGATAATACATACAGTTGATTTAGGGTGAACAGAGAGAACTGAGAGGCTTTATATAAATATAACAAATATGTATAAAAATATATATGAGTAGTAATAGATGTATATATAATGTATAGCAATAAAACAAATACTTGTCTTCCATTTACTAAATAATAAGCAGTAACATTTAGATGTGCCAGGCATTGTTCTAAGTTCTATAACTAACTCATTTAATCATCACAACCCACTGCTCTTGGTATCAGTATTGTCTCTATTTTACAGATGAGGAAATTCAGCCACAGGAGTCAGGTATTTGGGATGCCTGGGTGGCTCAGTTGTTAAGCGTCTGCCTTCGGCTCAGGTCATGATCCCAGGGTCCTGGGATCGAGCCCCGCATCGGGCTCCCTGCTCAGCGGAAAGCCTGCTTCTCCCTCTCCCACTCCCCCTGCTTGTGTTCCCTCTCTCACTGTCTCTCTCTCTGTCAAATAAATAAATAAAACCTCAAAAAAAAAAAAAAAAAAAAAGAAGAAGAAGAGTAAGGTATTTGCCCAAACCAAATGTTTGGTAATTGGAGAAGAGGAGATTCAAAGTGAAGCCACATCAGCTCTATGCGTGTAGCAGAACCACCTAGTAAGCTGTCAGAGGAACAAAGTGACAAACTGTGTGGCTTAAAAGAAGTATTTGAGTCTATATCCTTGTTATCCTTATTATTCTTGTTAATCCTTCATCCACTAATCTACTTTCTCTTTCCCTATTAATCACTCTGCCCTAAATACCAATGTATTTATGTAGAGTAAAACAATTTTTTAAAAGATTTATTTATTTGAGAGAGAGAGAAAGAGAGAGCACACACGTGAGCAGGGGTGGAGGGAGGAACAGAAGGGGAGGGAAAGGGACAAGCAGACTCCATGCTGAGCACAGAGCCTGAAGCGGGACTCGATTTCATGATGCCAGATCATGACCTGAGCTGAAATCATGAGTCAGACGCTTAACCAACTGAACCACCCAGGTGCCCCTAGGTACCTGTAGCTTCTGACTTAGCCAAGTGGCAAAAAATGTCTATGATTCAATTCTTTATTCTGGTTTGGGGTGCAGAGATATATGCACTCAACAGGAGGCATATAACAGGAGAAAGGAGCAGCTGTCTGAAGCAGGGCCTGAGAGCCTTCCATCAGAACCTCTCCTCTCCTTTCAGCAGTATGAAGCTGGTAGCCAAGTTCATGGCTGCCCCCAAACAACAGCCTCATTTATGGTGGGGTGAAGCCAAGTAATTCAGTTCTTACCAGTCAAATGGGAGTAAAAATTATGTTGTGTGACAAAGCCCATGTCTTAAGAATGTAGGCATGTCTCCACAACCCTCTTCTCTTTCCATTGACTGTATTCCAGACTAGTGGCATCCAGCTCTGTGGCTGGTAATGCCCTAGGCACAGGTTGGAAAACTATGGCCCTCAGACTAAATCCAGGCCTCCATCCAAAAGCTAGAAATGGATTTTACATTTTTGAGTGGTCAAAAAAAAAAAAAAAAAAAATCAGAAGAATAATTACATGACACATGAAAAACATATGAGATTCAAATTTCTGTGTGCATAAAGTTTTTGTTGGAACAGAGATACACTCATTCATTGATGTAGTACCTCTAGCTCCTTGGGGCTAAAACAGCAAAATTGAGTAGTAATGACAGCAATCATATGGCTCACAAAGCCTAAAATAATGACTTCTGGGCCTTTACGGAAAATGTTTGCCAACCTCTGCTCTCGGGGATGGCCGTGCAATGACTTGGGAACTGTCATGTGATGCAGGGTCAATGTTTATGTTCTCTGAGTCACTGTTTCTTGGGTTCTCTTAGTGAAAGGAGCTTGCTTTCCCCAGTACACCATTCTTGCCCAGAATAAGATCATTAATATTCCAAATTCTGGAAGAGCACATAAAACATAGTAGATTCTCAGTAAATATTTACATAAAAATAGATACTATTACCTTATTCTACTAGAATTCTTGAATATAGACACAGTCTAACCTCATATCCATTTCATTTTGCCTCCAGGGCCTTGTCATGCTCGCAGACATATTCTTTAGGTGCTATGCTACATTTTTACTCACACACATTAACAGCTTTTATTAATCCTGAGAACATCTAATACTGGATTCCTAAACATGGATTTTGACATTTTGCAATCTTTCACTTTCTTTAGCTTACAAACCCATTGTTACATCTGACAACATTTATATTACTACCAACAGTGTTCAGTGTAAAAATCTGCTCCTGTGCTAAAAAGTTTATTTATATGCAATTCCTGTCACCACTGACTCAACTGCTCATTCAGTAAAATACAGGGTCATAATTTCAGGCCAATAAAATGTGTATATGCAAGCTATCTTTCCACTAGTTACTAAAGTCTCTTTTATTACTAAATCCAAACATATACAGTTGACCCTTGAACAACACAGGTTTGCACTGCATGTGTCCACTTATATGTGGATTTTTTTCAATAAACACAGTATAGTACTGTAAATTTATTTTCTGTATGATTTTCTTAATGACGTTTTCTTTTCTCTAGCTTAGTCATAAGAATACTGCATGTAATGTATCTAACATACAAAATATGTGTTAAATGACTGTTTATGTTCTCGATGAGGCTTCTGGTCAACAGCAGGCTGTTAGTAGTTAGGTTTTGGGATAGTCAAAGTTATACGTGGATTCATGATTGCATGAGGGGTTGGCGCCCCAGACCCCCACATAGTCCATGGGTCAACTATATTCTTTTCCCCATTCAGCTTTTTTTTCTGATCCTCTGTTCCTTTCAAAATTCATTGTTCTTTCACAGATCATCTAGGGGTCTCTCTTTTCTTTAACTTAAAATAACAACAAAGACCAGATATTCTGAGTCACTCATATTCAATTGGCACAGATGTGCACCGTAAGCAATGCTTAATGCACAAAGACTGACATTTTAAACGTTTCATGCAGTTTTTTTCCCTTTCCAATTACAATTATTGGCCCTTTGAGTCGCTCCTAGCAGAAAAAAATTTTTTAATCCCTCTGAAAGAGAAAAATAGCCTCCTCTGCCTATCACATAAACTCAAGAATTTAATTTTGCTAAATATTCTCTACAGAAACATTAATTAAAAAAACAGGGGCAGAAGACTCAGTTATCACATAATTTAATGTAGTTTTGTCTGAGTTTCTGTGGATTGTTGAATTAGAAAAGGAAAAAGCCATGTGTGCCTACGTATATAATGGTCAGGTCCACTCAAGAGGTAAGTGAAGCCTAAGCACAAAGAGTAAATACATGAATAAACAGACAGATCCCAAAATAATTAAATGGTCAGATGTAGGGGAATCATTAAAAAACATTAAAACGAAGTAAACATAATTATGGACACTAAACAGAGACAATGTGAACTGCAAATATGAGGCATATTCTTTCTTTAGTTTACAAACCCACTGAGAACAATTTTTCATGTGTTAGGTAACAGGCAGTACTTTAGTTTGGTTCCATATAGCTATAAACATGGTGTTTTAAGCAATGTAATCTATTAGTAGCACCCAGATATATTAGTAAAAAAAAAAAAAAAAGCGGGGGGAGGGATTAGCACATCCAAATAGGGTTAGAATAACCTAAAGGCATGAGAAAATATAGACAGTTATTGAGTAATAACACTGGAAAATAAGAAGAGGAGGGCATCTAAATGGTATTTTCTAGAAGACAAAAGTTATTAGAAAGGACAGAAAGAATTATTTGAAAAGATGAGTCACAGGGAAAGTCAAAAACCACAACAGAACATGACAAAATTTTGAAAGGGGAGCCATCTGCTTTTACATGCTGCACTGTCCCAGCTCTTCCTTCACACAACTGGCCACCCGATGGGCCCTTATATGCAAAAGTATCAGTCACTACCCTGAGTAGTCTATACAACAGCCAAAGCCTGCTTGAGACACACAACTAACGGGGACAGCATAAAATTCGTTTCCCTGAGCCAAGCCTAATATTGGTCACAACTTATGCAGGAATTGAGACACTTGGATCAATCTGAGACACACATCCGTCCCTAAATGCCAGTTTTAACTTTCAACCTGGGTTGGTTACATATATGACAGAGGCTTACAGGACTCAGCAAATGTAGCATAAAGCAGCGCAGCTCAAAGTATGTAGTTGCCAGCAGGTAGGAGAGCCTGATAGCAAGAGAAGAAAAAGACCCCTGTGGTGGTAGGGATCATCTAGACATCCTGCTCACTGAACCAACCGTTAAGTCGTCTGTAGAGGAAGAATGGACCCCCACCCCAAATTTGGCTCAGATGTCAAGAGTCACACCAATAAGGTATGAAAAAGTTCATTACTCAGCAATGAAACTTTCAACAGAGAGCTCCGAAGCAGGTTCAAAGTGGCTTGAGAGAGCAAGAAAAGGAGATGGATTGTTTTTTTTTGTTGTTGTTTTTTTTTAAATTTTTTTAAGATTTTATTTATTTGATTTTTTTTTTTTTAAAGATTTTATTTATTTATTTGAGAGAGAGAATGAGATAGAGAGAGAGAGCACGAGAGGGGGGACGGTCAGAGGGAGAAGCAGACTCCCCGCTGAGCAGGGAGCCCGATGCGGGACTCGATCCCGGGACTCCAGGATCATGACCTGGGCCGAAGGCAGTCGCCTAACCAACTGAGCCACCCAGGCGCCCATGAGATGGATAGTTTTTTTATGGTGGTTGGGCGGTGGGGCCAGGCTGACTGCTTCTGTGCAGCTTCCCACCAGCACCATGGGAGGGAGCACCTGGGCTTTCTTATCAGTTCGCCCAGATGTGGGACTGACAGCAAGGAGAGAGGGGTGAGGCTTAGAGGGTGTCAAACATCAAAAATGAAGTCAGATGTGACACCTAAAGCACAAGCCACAAAACCAAAATCAAGTGGAACTATATAAAACTAAAAAGCTTCTGCAAGAGTAAAATAAACGAACAACAAAATGAAAGGAAAACATATGGAATGGAGGAAGATATTTACAAACGATGTATCTGATAAGAAGTTAATATCCAAAATATATATTAAAAAAACCTCATATAACTAAAGAGCAAAAAACCAAATAACCCAATTAAAAAATGGGCAAAGGACAAGAATTCTCTATCTAGCAAGGCTATCATTCAGAATAGAAGGAGAAATAGTTTCCCAGACAAACAAAAACTGAAGGAGTTCGTGACCATGAAACCAGCCCTGCAAGAAGTATTAAAGGGGACTTCGAGTAAAGAAGAGACCAAAAGTGACAAAGACTAGAAAGGAACAGAGAAAATCTCCAGAAATAACAACAAAACAAGTAATAAAATGGCACTACATATCTATCAATAATCACTCTGAATGTAAGTGGACTAAACGCTCCAACCGAAGACACAGGGTGTCAGAATGGATAAAAACAAAAACAAAAACAAAAAACAGGACCCATCCATATGTTGCTTACAAGAGACTCATTTTAGACCTAAAGACACCTGCAGATTGAAAGTGAGGGGATGGAGAACCATTTATCATGTGAATGGATGTCAAAAGAAAGCCAGAGTAATGGTACTTGTATTAGAAAAACAAGATTTTAAACCAAAGACTAGGGGGGTGCCTGGGTGGCTCAGTCATTAAGTGTCTGCCTTCGGCTCACATCATGATCCCAGGGTCCTGGGATCGAGCCCCGCATCGGGCTCCCTGCTCCGCGGGAAGCCTGCTTCTCCCTCTCCCACTCCCCCTGCTTGTGTTCCCTCTCTTGCTGTGTCTCTCTCTGTCAAATAAATAAATAAAATCTTTAAAAAAATAAAATAAAATAAACCAAAGACTAGGGGGCGCCTGGGTGGCTCAGTCAGTTAACATGTCCAACTCCTGATTTCAGCTCAAGTCATGATCTCAGGGTTTTAAGACTGAACCGTCTCTCAGGCTCACATGCTGGACATGGAGCCTGCTTAGGATTCTCTCTCTCTCTCCCTCTGCCCATCCCCACCCTATTAAAAAATAAAATAAAATATAAACCAAAGACTGTAACAAGAGATGAAGAAGAAGGGCACTATATCATAATTAAGAGGTCTATCCATTGAGATCTAACTTGTAAATATTTATGCCCCCAACTTGGGAGCACCCAAATATATAAATCAATTAATAACAAACATAAAGAAACTCACTGATAATAACACAATAATAGTAGGGGACTTTAACACCCCACTTACATCAATGGACAGATCATCTCTGCAGAAAATAAACAAGGAAATGAATGACACACTGGATCAGATGGACTTAACAGATATATTTAGAACATTTCATCCTGGAGCACCTGGGTGGCTCAGTCATTAAGCGTCTGCCTTCAGCTCAGGTCATGGTCCCAGGATCCTGGGATCGAGCCCCGCATTGGGCTCCCTGCTCTGCGGGAGGCCTGCTTCTCCCTCTCCCACTCCCCCTGCTTGTGTTCCTGCTCTCGCTCTCTCTCTCTCTGTCAAATAAATAAATAAAATCTTTAAAAAAAAAAAGCAGTAATTGTTAAAAAAAAAAAAAAAGAACATTTCATCCTAAAGCAGCAAAATACAATCTTTTCAAGTATATATGGGACATTCTCCAGAACAGATCACATATCAGGTTGCAAAGCAGGCCGCAAGTACAAACACTGAGATCATACCATACATATTTTCAGACCACAACGCTATGAAACTTGAAGTCAACCACAAGAAAAAAATTGAAAAAACCACAAATACGTGGAGGTTAAACAACATGCTACTAAACAATGAATGGGTCAATCAGGAACTCGAAGAAATTTTTTTTTCCCCTTTGGGGGAGTTTATTTCCCGGTCAGAAAAGGAGAAGCAGGGTCAGGCTCCTGAACATTCTAGGCCCAGGACTAACAGGGGAGGCAAGGGGAGGGGAGGCACAGGGGAGGGCTCCGACTGTGCCCTGCTTGGTCCCACAGTTGTCCTGGCTGGGTCCGGGGAGGACCTGCTGGGGATGGTGGCACCAGGCCAGGGGGACCAGAGGACAGCACATATGTTGGCAATAAATACTGACAGGCCAGGCACACAACATGCCGGCAGGCCCAGGTGGAACAAGTAAGGCTTGGCCGCTGGCTTTGTCCGCCGAAGGCTGTCTGCTGGGGCCGTGGGCTCCGGCACTGCCCACTGGGACAAAAAAGGCAGAGGCGTGAGGACACCTGGCCTCCCAGATGGGAATGGAGGCACCTTACCATCAAAAAGGAATGGAAGGACTGAGTCCTGACCCGGGAGACTGGCAGGCCTTTGGATAGACAGATAGACCTGTATGACGGGCCCCACCCCTACCACCCCCACCCCATCCCAACCCCTTACCGAAGTGCTGACCGGTCTGCCCACCCTGGGTGACCCTATCCATCCCTCCTGGCCCCGCCCCACAGGCCCCAGCCTCCTCGGTGGTCTTGCCTAGCTGCTTCTGGGGGCGGGGGGGGGGGGGGGGGGGGGCGCAGAAGGGGGAGGGAGCCTCCAGGCCAGCCCTCCACCTCCCCTTCCATACCCCTTTGGGTTCCCCCACCCATCCTAACCCAACCTGAGGCCCTGGCTTTTCCAAGGGAATCTCATGGGGTGCTCAGGTCCCTGTGGGCCTTTGCAGTTGCCCTGAGTCCTGTTCTTTCTCTTCTTCTGGGGTGGGGGTGGGGTGGGGTGCATGATTTGAGGCCTCTTGGGGGCCAGCCACCCTCTTGCTTTCACCTGTCCCCGGTTAGTTCATCCATCGCTGTCAGTAACTGGCCAACCATGATGCCTTAACATGTGGAACGTGTGCTGTGGGGGCCGTCACTAACCTCTAACCCCCCCATGTCTGCATAAGCATGTGGCCCCCCCCCAGGCCCTGCCCCATCCGCAGTCCCCGTGGCCCCGGGGAGGTGTGTGGGGTGTGCTGCTATTGCTCCCCTGCCCACCAGGGCCTGGCCAGCCCCCTCCCCCAGCCAGGGCTGTGCAGACGGCTCCAGGGGCTGGGGGAAAGCCAAATTGTCAAAGAAGAAATTTAAAAATACATGGAAACAAATGAAAATGAAAACATAACAGACCAAAACCTTTGGGATGCAGCAAAAGCAGTCCTAAAAGGGAAGTATATAGAATACAGGATCCATAGTCCTTTCAGAGGGGAGGGGGGTGGGGGGATGGGGTAGATGGGTGATGGAGGAGGGCACGTGTTGTGATGAGCCCTGGGTGTTGTATGCAACTAATGAGTCACTGAACACTACATCAAAAACTAATGATGTACTATACAGTGGCTAACTGACATTAAAAAAATAAACAAATAAATAAATAAAATGAACAACACACACACACAAATAGAATACACGACTACCTCAAGAAGCAAGAAAAATCTCAAATAAACAAAGTAACCTTACACCTAAAGAAGCCAGAAAAAGAACAAACAAAGCCTAAAGCCAGCAGAAGAAGGGAGATAATAAAGATTAGAGTAGGGGCGCCTGGGTGGCTCAGTCGTTAAACGTCTGCCTTCAGCTCAGGTCATGATCCCAGAGTCCTGGGATCGAGCCCTTCATCGGGCTCCCTGCTCCACGGGAAGCCTGCTTCTCCCTCTCCCACTCCCCCTGCTTGTGCTCCCTCTCTCGCTGGGTTTCTCTCTGTCAAAATAAAATAAAATAGAATCTTTAAAAAAAAAAAAAGATTAGAGCAGAATTAAATGATGTAGAAACTATAAAAATAGAACAGATCAATGAAACCAAGAGCTGGTTCTCCAATAGCATGGAAATACAAACAATTTTAAGAGAATATCATGAAAAACTATATGCCAACAAATTGGACAACCTGGAAGAAATAGATAAATTCCTAGACACATATAAACTACAAAAACTGAAACAGGAAGAAATAGAAAATTTGAACAGACTGATAACCAGGAAAGAAATTGAATCAGTAGTCAAAAATCTCCCAACAGGCAAAAGTCCAGGACCAGGTAGCTTCACAGGTGAATTCTACCATTTAAAGAAGAGTTAATACCTATTCTTCCCAAACTATTCCAAAAAATAAAAAAGGAAGGAAAACTTCCAAATTCATTCTATGAGGCCAGCATTACCCTGATACCAAAGCCAGACAAAGACTCCATTAAGAAGAGAACTATAGGCCAACATCCCTGATGAACATGGAGGCAAAAATTCTCAATAAAACCATTCATGATAAAAACCCTCAACAAAGTAGGGATAAAGGGAACATACCTCAACATAATAAAGGCTATATATGAAGAACCCACAGCTAATAGCATCCTCAATGGGGAACAACGGAGAGCTTTTTCTCTATGGTCAGGAACAAGACAGGGATGTCCACTCACCACTGTTAGTTAACATAGCACTGGAAGTCCTAGCCACAGCAATCAGACAACAAGAAGAAATAAAAGGCATCCATATTGGCAAGGAAGAAGTCAAACTTTCACAATTTGTAGATGACATGATACTCTACATAGAAAACCTAAAAGACTCCACCCAAAATTGCTAGAACTGATACGTGCATTTAGTAAAGTCACAGGATACAAAATCAACATACAGAAATCTGTTGCATTTCTATACACCCATAATAAATCAGCAGAAAGAGAATCAAGGAATCGATCCCATTTACAATTATACCCCAAATAATAAGATACCTAAGAATAAACCTAACCAAAGAGGTAAAAGATCTATACTCTGAAAACTATAAAATGCTGATGAAAAAATTGAAGATGACACCAAGAAATGGAAAGACATTCCATGATCATGGACTGGAAAAAACAAATACTGTTAAAATGTCTATACTACCCAAAGCAATCTACATATTTAATGCAATCCCTATCAAAATACCAACAGCATTTTTCACAGAGCTATAACAATCCTAAAATTTGTATGAAACTACAAAAGACCCTGAATAGCCAAAGCAATCTTGAAAAAGCAAAGCAAAGCTAAAGTCATCACAATTCTGGACTTCAAGTAATATTACAAAGCTGTAGTGATCAAGACAGTATTGTACTGGCACAGAAACAGACACACAGATCAATGGAATAGAAGAGAAAACCCAGGAATGAACCCACAAATATATGGTTAATTAATCTTTGACAAAGCAGAAAAGAATATCCAATGGAAAAAAGTCTCTTCAACAAATGGGGTTGGGAAAACTGGACAGCAACATGCAAAAGAATGAAACTGGACCACTTACTTATACCATACATAAAAATAAATTCAAAATGGATTAAAGAGCTAAATGTGAGACAGGAAACCATAAAAATCCTACCTCTTTGACATAGGCCATAACAATTTCTTACTAGATATGTTTCTTGAGGCAAGGGAAACAAAAGCAAAATAAACTATTGGGACTTAATCAAAATAAAAAGCTTCTGCACAGTGTAGGAAACAGTCAACAAAACTAAAAGGGAACCTATGGAATGGGAGAAGATATTTACAATTGACGTAACTGATAAAGGGTTAGTATCCAAAATATATAAAGAACTTATAAAACTTAACACCCAAAAACCAAATAATCCAGTGGGGAAAAAAATGGGCAGAAGACATGAATAGACATTTTTCCAAAGAAGAATTATAGATGGCTAACAGACACATGAAAATATGCTCAACATCACTCATTATCAGGGAAATACAAATCAAACCTACAATGAGATACCATACCTCACACCAGTCAGAATAGCTAAAGTCAACAACACAAGGAAGAACAGGTGTTGGCGAGGATGTGGAGAAAAGGTAACCCTGTTACATTGTTGGTGGGAATGCAAAGTGGTGTAGCCATTGTGGAAAACAGTATGGAGGTTCCTCAAAATGGTGAAAATAGAACTACCCTATGATCCAGCAATTACACTACTAGGTATTTACCCAAAGGACACAAAAATGATCAACAACAGCCAAAGTATGGAAAAAGCCCAAATGTCCATCGACTGATGAATGGATAAAGAACAAAAGAAGATATGGGGTGTATATAATGGAGTATTACTCAGCCATAAAAAGAATGAAATCTTACCATTTGCAATGACATGGATGGAGCTAGAGAGTATTATGCTAAGTGAAATAAGTCAGTCAGAGAAAGACAAATACCATATGATTCCATTTGTATATGGAATTTAAGAAATAAAACAAATGAACATAGGAGAGAAAAAAAGAGAGGCAAACCAAGAAACAAACTCTTAACTATAAAGAACATACTGGTGGTTACTGGATGGGAGGTGAGTGAGGGGATGGGTCAGATGGTGTGATGGGGATTAAGGAGGGCACTTGTGATGAGCACTTGTATGGAAGTGTTGAATCACTACATTGTACACCTGAAATTAATGTTACATTGTATATTAGCTAATTGGTATTTAAATAAAAACTGGGGGGGGGGGGATGGGCAAAGGCATTTGCAACGACCTGTATGGAGATAGTATAAATCAGTCAGAGAAAGACAAATACCATATGATTTCACTCATATGTGGAATTTAAAAAGCAAATGAGCCAAGGGGGAAAAAAAAGAGAGAGAGGCAAACCAAGAAACAGAGAGAACACACTGGGTGCCTGGGTGGCTCAGCTGTTTAAGCATCTGCCTTCAGCTTGGGTTGTGATCCCAGGGTCCTGGGATTGAGTCCTGCATCGGGCTCCCTGCTCAGCGGGGAGGCTGTGTCTCCCTCCCCCCCTCCCTCCCCCCTGCTCATGCTCTCTCATGCATGCCCCCCCCAAATAAATAAAATCTTAAAAAAACAAAACAAAACAAAAAACTGTAGAGAACACACTGATGGTTACCAGAAGGGCAGTGGGTGAAGGGACAGGGAAATAGGTGCTGGTGATTAAGGAGTGGTCCTGTGGTGAGCACCAGGTGTTGTATGTAAATGTTGAATCAATATATTGAAACTAATAAGACACTATGTGTTAACTATTGGAATTTAAATACAATCTTAAAAAAAATAAATATTATCTAAATCAGAAAATAAATGGGCAAAGGACCTGAATGGATATTCTCCAAAGTAGATACATGAAAGGCTGACTGGTATATGAAAAGATGCTCAATCATCATCAGAGGAATGTGAATTAAAACCACAAAGAGACATCACCTCATGCCTGTTAGAAATTTCCATCATTAAAAAGACAAGAGATAGCAAATGCTGGCATGGATGTGGAGAAAAGGGAATCCTCATGTACCTTTGGTGGGATTGTAAACTGGAGTAGCCACTATGCAAAACAGTAGAGAGGATCATCAAAATTAAAAACAGAACTACCATATGATCCAGCAATTCCACTTCTGGGAATATATCCAAAGCAAACAAAAACACTAATTCGAAAAGATATCTGCAACCCCAGTCATTGTAGTAATATTTATAATAGTCAAGACATGCAAACAACCTAAGTGTCCATCAGTGAATGAATGGATAAAGTTGTAGTGTATATATACAATGGAATATTATTTAGCCATAAAAAAATGAGGAAATCTTACCATTTGCAACAACATGGATGGGACCTGAAAGCATAATTCTAAGTGAGATAAGTCAGAGAAAGACAAATACTACATAATCTCACTTACATGTGGAATCTAAAAAAAAAAACAAATTCATAGAAGAGGAGATCAGACTTGTGGTTACCAGAGGCAGAGGGTCGGGGAGAGGAACCAGAAGAAGGTGGTCAAAAGATACAAACTTCCAGTTCTAAGTATTGGAATGTGAAGCACAGCCTGGTGACTAGAGCTAACACTGCTGTACAGTATATAGAAAAGTTGTTAAGAGAGTAGATCCTGAGTTCTCATCACAAAGAAAAAACAATTTTCCCTTTCTTTTTTTTTTATCGTATCCATATGAGAAGATGGATTTTATCTGAACCTATGGTGGTAATCATTTCACAGTATATACATATCAAACCATCATGTTGTATGCCTTAAATTTATACAGTGATATATGTCAGTTATTTCTCAATAAAACTGGGAAGAGTAATGAAGTCAGAATCTATTATAAGATACATGATGAGATGTTCAAAATATTTTATTAGAGAAGCACAAATTAAAGCAGTAATTAGAAATTACAATCCATTGGATTGGCCAAATTATTAGAAATTATTAGAAATAGGCGCAGGGCTGTAGAGAAACTGATGTCTTTGTACACTTGGGATTGTAGAAAATAATGTGGTCATACTTCATCAAACAGAATATTATAACCCAATGATAAGGCGATCCCATTACTCTTCCCAAAGAAATTCTCATTCCCAAAGAATAGTTCATGAAGAAATTTACTGAAGTATTAATTGTAGTAGTGGGAAGCTGGACAAGTAAAATGTGGTATATATTCACAGTATGGAATGCTATGCATCAGTAGAAGCAATGAACTTTTCTAGAAAACCACATTGCAACATGAACCAATTTAGTGCTAATAGAAAAAAATAAGAACCTGAGTAGGACATATAGCACCATGCCATTTCTACAAATTAAAAATACCAACAATTTAAATTTTACAAATACCCTATAAATTCAAGGACAGATAGCAAACATATCAACTACATTAGAGCAGTTAACTCTAAGGATAAAAATAAATATGAGGAGTGAGAATTAAAAGAGAGATCTAAAAAAATAAAATTGGGGCGCAGGGTAAACATATTGATAATGATATTAATTAACAACTAAGGAATATAATTAACTCAATTTCCTGTAAACAAAGTACAAAAACTTTTTGTAAAATGTCAAAATAAGTAAATTAGTTAGAAAGATCAAGTCAGTGTTGTGTTACACTAGCCAAGTAAAAAGAAAATGTCAGGAAACATAACTACTTCTGTCACATACAGCAAAAAGCTGTCCCCCAAATGTAGTGATGGTACCCTCAAAGTTGACGGTTGGAGGAAAGGCATGGGACATAATAAAGGAAGGCCATCTCTAAATGACAATTCTGAAGCACTAAGGGGAAAGAGGGAAAATGAAAAGAAACCCTCAGGAATGTGTCCCACAGTAATTTTTTAAAAAGGTAAATCAATGAGTTTCTGAATGTGTAAGAAAAGGATTTAAGACCTTGATGTGATGGAGGTAAAAAGAATAAAAATGCTAGAGAAAGGGAGAAAAACCATAAAGCAGGATCCTAGATCCAAAGTACCAGTAATCATAGCACATTCCCACCTAGAAAGTCAAGCAAAGACAAAGATTCTAAAGATTTATTTATTTATTTATTTGAGAGAGTGAGAAAGAGAGAGTGTACATGAGAGGGGGGAGGGTCAGAGGGAGAAGCAGACTCCCCGCTGAGCAGGGAGCCCGATGCGGGACTCGATCCCAGGACTCCAGGATCATGACCTGAGCCGGAGGCAGTCGCATAACCAACTGAGCCACCCAGGTGCCCCTGAGCCACCCAGGCGCCCCAAGCAAAGACAAAGATTCTGATACGGGAAGAGGCCTTAAGTGGAGATGGCTTTCAGATGTCCAAGGGGACTATACCAACTCCACCCATGCAGTTCCAGAAGTGCAGAGTATTACAGAAGTGTCATTCACAGCTGCCAGCCTCTGCCAGTACAACTCCAGTTCACTCATGCTGTCTCCCATGCCCTTGTTCTCTACTCACCGAGACAGCTGTGGCTTGAGATTTCACCATCCAGCAGACATGGCTCTTCTTGCTCCAAACTGAAGATGACTTCTGCTTTGGGAACTTGACACCCTATTAACAGGAAATGATAGAAGACTTGGTTTCAGAGGCCATTCAATGAAGCATTCCATTTACTTTCCAGAAAAGTTCATGCAGAGAGAAGTATATTCATTATACCCCAAAGGGATAATTAATAACACAGAACAAAATAAGGACAAAACTAGTACACACTTCAGATGTCCTGCAGTCTTTAGAACTCCCACATACCTCAGAAATCCCACAGATTTAAAAAATTCCACTGAGAATGAAAATATACTCAAACAGGTACAGCCTTACCCCCAGTGGAGCTGTACTTACCCACTGAGATCAAGTTGAAATAGTTTTCCAGCATTACATCCCTGTACAGGCTTTTCTGGGCAAGGTCCAGTTGTTGCCACTCCTCCCTGCTGAAGTCTACTGTTACATCCTTGAATGACACTGATCCCTGAAAAACACAGTCTTATTCAATGTGAAGTATGAGGATTGAAGAATGGGAACAAGATATTTAGGAACTTACTTTTAATAATTTTTAATATGCTACTACATATAAGGTTCTCACTAAATACCAATATCTTACATTATTATTTTGAAGGAAAAAATAAATCTTATTAAAAATATCATGCCATTCTTTCTATGCTACTGATGATATTCTGAGTAGTTTCGGTCTTGTTTTTATTGGTGTACTAGTTTCAAAGAAATAAGCTGATTAATTCATAAAACTGTAAACATACGATTTGTGCATTCTTTTCTATGCCATGTCACTAACGCTTCACGTAAGAAATAAACTATATTCTGCCATTCATTTTGCACTTACCAGTCCACTGAATAAGTCCATTCTTTCTTTTAAAAAGATGATTAAAAAAAGGCTTTTTTACCCCCCAAAACAGTGTGGTACTAGCATAAAGAGAGACATATAGGTCAATGGAATGTAACTGAGAATCCAGAAATAAACCCTCATATTTATAGTCAATTAATATTCAACACAGGTGTCAAAACAATTTAAAATGGAAAAAAAAAGTTTTTCAACAAATAGTGCTGGGACAAGTAGATATCCACAGGTAAAGGGATGAAGTTGAAACCCTACTTCACACCATATAAAAAAATTAGCTCAAAGTGGATCAAAGGCCCAATGTTCTTATATTTAGCCAAATTTACATTTAACTAAAAGGTAAATCTTTGTGACACTGGATTTGGCAATGATTCCTTAGGCATAAAATCAAAAGCACAAGCAACTAAAGAAAAAAAAATAGATAAACTGGACTTAATTAATTGTGCTTAGAAGGATATCATCAAAAAAGTGAAAAGATGGGAAGCCTGGGTGGCTCAGTTGGTTAAGCGTCTGCCTTCAGCTCAGGTCATGATCCCAGGGTCCTGGGATCAAGTCCCACATTGGGCTCCTTGCTCAGTGGGGAGCCAGCTTCTCCCTCTGCTCACTGCCCCCCCTGCTTATGCGCTCTTGCTCTCTCTCTGACAAATAAATAAATAAAATCTTTAAAAAAAAAAGTGAAAAGACAACCCAAAAATTGGGATAAAATTTTTGCAAATTATATGTCCAATAAGGGACTTGTATCTAGACTACATAAAGAACTCTTATAACTCGGGCGCATGGGTGGCTCAGTCGTTAAGCGTCTGCCTTCGGCTCCGGTCATGATCCCGGGGTCCTGGGATTGAGCCCCGCACTGGGCTCCCTGCTTGGTGGGAAGCCTGCTTCTCCCTCTCCCACTCCCCCCTGCTTGTGTTTCCTCTCTCGCTGTGTCTCTCTCTGTCAAATAAATAAATAAGATCTTAAAAAAAAAAAAAAACCTCTTATAACTGAATAAAAAATAATAATCCAATTAAAATGGGTAAAGGATCTGAATATACATTTCTTCAAAGATAAACAAATGGCCAAAAGCATATGAAAAGATCCTCAATATCTTTAGTCATAAGGTCACATAGAAAATACCCCTTCAGGCGCCTAGGTGGCTCAGTCAGTTGGCCGTCTGCCTTCGGCTCGAGTCATGATCCCAGAGTCCCAGGATCGAGTCCTACATCGGGCTCCCTGCTCAGAGGGGAGTCTGCTTCTCTCTCTGCCCTTCACCCTGCTCGTGCTCTCTCTTGCTCTCTCTCTCTCAAATAAATAAATAAAATCTTTAAAAAGAAAAGAAAATACCCCTTCAAATTCACTGAGATGACTATAATAAAAAAGATGCTCAATATTATTTGTCATCAGGGAAATATGCCCACTAGGATGGCTTCAATAAAAAAGATAATAATAAACATTAGTGAGGAAGTGGAAAAATTGGAATCCTCATGTGGTGATGGTGAAAATGTTACAGCCACTTTGTGAAACAGTGGCAATTCCTCAAAAAGTTAAACATAGAGTTACAACATGACCCAAGAGGTCCACTTCTAGGTATATACCCAAAAGAAATGAAAACATTTGTCCACATAAAAATTGCACATGAATGTTTATAGTAGCATTATTCCTAATATTCAAAAATAGAAACAACCTAAATGTCTGTGAACTAATAATGGTTTAAAAAATGTGCTATATCCATACAATACGTTATTCAGCCATAAAAAGGAATAAAGTACTGATACATGCTACAATGTGGATGAATCTTGAAAACATTATGCTAAGTAAAAGAAGTCAGTCACAAAAGGCCAGATATTGAATGATTCCATTAATATAAAATGTTCAGAACAGGAGAACTTATTGTTACAGAAAGAAGATTACTGATTGCCTAGGGCTAGGAGGAATGGAAGGATTAGGGGGTGACAGCAAAAAGGTGTAAGTTTGGAGGGAGAGGGTTAAAGAAAATGTTCTAAAACTGATACTGGTTACACAACTCTGTGAATATACTAAAAACCAATGAATGTATACTTTATTTATTTATTTTTTAATTTTATTATGTTGAATATATACTTTAAATGGATGAAATATATGGTGTAGAAAGGACTCTTTTTTTTAAAATATTTTATTTATTTGACAGAGAGAGACACAGTGAGAGAGGGAACACAAGCAGGGGGAGTGCGAGAGGGAGAAGCAGGCTTCCCGCGGAGCAGGGAGCCTGATGCGGGGCTCAATCCCAGGACCCTGGGATCATGACCTGAGCTGAAGGCAGACGCTTAATGACTGAGCCACCCAGGTGCCCCCAAAAGGACTCTTTTGAGGCACTGACATTTCCAGATGGGATATAATAGCTTGTGGCAGTCCAGTGTTTCTTCCAAGAATAACTATAAATGCCATATGAAATACTGAAATCATCTGTTTCAAAGTACAGGAAAGTTGTTAAGGGTTAAGACTCTGGAGAGAACATTGAAGATTTAAGCTGATGTATGTAGCTACTTTTACACTGGAAATATTTACCAATTCTAAGTGTTGGCAAAGGTAGAATCCAGCTTTGAACCAGTAGAAGGCTGTAGCTGGATGATAGAGAAACCAGGACTCAAACACACAGCCAGTTTTCCCCTCAGGACATCTGCTAAATTCTAGGGCTATATGGGCAAAAGACTAAAAACTTAACCAGATAGGGTATGAAAGCAAAGCAAAATTTCAGTAGTCTGGGAAGAAAACAGAGTTGGGCATCTACCAGGAGGAGGGTCCACAAAGGACAAACTGGGCTCTCAGCAGAAAATCCTGGATGGCCAGAGTGAACCAGAGGTTGATTAAGTCTTAGGGCTTTAACTCAGCCTTGATCAAACACTATGCCTGACTGCATAAAGGTGCAAAGGGAGAGATGAATCCTCTGTTGAGAGAGATACCATCATCCAGATCCTCTACAATGCTTCATATACTGTCTCACACACACACACACACACACACACACACACACACACACACGTATGCACAAATTCCTATGCATACCAAAAGATAGGTCCAAATACCCAAAATCAGATGAAAAAATATTCAATAGAAATAGTCTTACAGGGAACTGGAGTTAGATGAAAAGATGGAGAATTTCATTAGAGAATTAGGAATTAAAGAATCAAATAAAAATTCAAAAGTTAAAACATTTAATCTCTTAAGTCAAGAACTGAGATAGGTTTAACAGAGGAATGCAGAATTACTGAAATAGTAGACAAGAAAATGGAAAATATCCAAACTGAAGCACAGATTTTTTTTTTTAATTTTATTATGTTATGTTAGTCACCATACAATACATTATTAGTTTTTGATGTAGTGATCCACGATCCATTGTTTTCGTATAACACCCAGTGCTCCATGCAGTACATGCCCTCCTTAATACCCATCACCGGGCTAACCAATCCCCCCTCCCCCCTCCCCTCTAAAACCCTGTTTGTTTCTCAGGTCCATAGTCTCTCATGGTTCATCTCTCCCTCCGATTCCCCCCACCCATTTTTCCCTTCCTTCTCTTAATGTCCTCCATGTTATTCCTTATGTTCCACAAATAAGTGAAACCATATGATAATTGACTTTCTCTGCTTGACTTATTTCACTTAGCATAATCTCCTCCAGTCCCATCCATGTTGATGTAAAAGTTGGGTATTCATCTTTTCTGATGGCTGAGTAATATTCCATTGTATATATGGACCACATCTTCTTTATCCATTCATCTGTTGAAGGGCATCTCGGCTCTTTCCACAGTTTGGCTATTGCGGACATTGCTGCTATGAACATTGGGGTGCATATGGCCCTTCTTTTCACTACATCTGTGTCTTTGGGGTAAATACCCAGGAGTGCAATTGCTGGGTCATAGGGTAGCTCTATTTTTAAATTTTTGAGGAACCTCCACACTGTTTTCCAAAGTGGCTGTACCAACTTGCATTCCCACCAACAGTGTAAGAGGGTTCCCCTTTCTCCACAACCTCTCCAACATTTGTTGTTTCTTTCCCTGTCCATTTTTGCCATTCTAACATTTTTGCCATTCTATAGCCCTAGAATTTAGCAGATGTCAGTGTGGTTTTGATTTGGATTTTCCTGATGGCTAATGATGATGAACATTTTTTCATGTGTCTGTTAGCCATTTGTATGTCTTCTTCAGAGAAGTGTCTGTTCACCTGCCCACTTTTTGACTTGATTATTTGTTTTTTGGGTGTTGAGTTTGAGGAGTTCTTTATAGATTTTGGATACCAGCCCTTTATCTGTAGTGTCATTTGCAAATATCTTCTCCCATTCTGTGGGTTGCCTCTTTGTTTTGTTGACTGTTTCCTTTGCTGTGCAGAAGCTTTTTATCTTGATGAAGTCCCAAAAGTTCATTTTTGCTTTTGTTTCACTAGCTTTTGGAGATGTATCTTGAAAGAAGTTGCTGTGGCCGATGTCAAAGAGGTTACTGCCTATGTTCTCCTCTAGGATTTTGATGGATTCCTGTCTCACATTGAGGTCTTTCATCCACTTTGAGTTTATCTTTGTGAATGGTGTTAGAGAATGGTCGAGTTTCATTCTTCTGCATGTGAAGCAGAGATTTTTTTTTTTTTAACGAAAATAAACACAAGATCATGTGACATGTGTCACATACATGACACAGTGAAAAAGAATAACATATTGTAGTCTGAGAAGATTGAGGGGGAGTGTGGGGCAGAAGCAATATTTGAGAAGTATTAGTGAATGACATCAACCCAAAGATTCAAGAAGCCCCTCAAATCCAACTTTATAAAACTGCAAATATAAAAAAAAAAAAAAACAAAAAACTGCAAATATAGACTATAAAAAACAGTAACAGTAATATCTAGCAATGTTTAAAATATTGTAGAATTTAAATGCATGAAAATAATAATGCAAAAGTGAGGGATGGTAAATGGAATTAAGGTGACTTAGTATCCCAGAATTATGAGAAAGGGGTAGAAATAATAATGAGTTAAAGATGAATATTATAATATCTATGGTAACAAATAAAAGAATGTATAATGAGCAAGTTAACAAAGGAAAAAATAAAATTTTGAATAATCTAAAAGATCAAGAAAGGAATGGGAAAATAATATTAAATAGATGGTTCAAATATAAAACTAATAATAAGATAGTATATATAAATGCAAGTATATCAGCCATTACATTAAATGTAAATGGACTAAACATTCAAGATAAAGCAAAGATTGAATAAATCCCACTTGATCATGGTGAATGATCCCTTTAATGTATTCTTGAACACAGCTTGCTAATATTTTGCTGAGGATTTTTGCGTCTATGTTCATTGGGGATATTGGCCTAAAGTTTTCCTTTTTGTAGTGTCTTTGGTTTTAATAGCAGGGTAATGCTGGCCTTTTAGAATGTATTCGGAAGCTTTCCTTCCTCTTCTGTTTTTTGGTATAGTTTGAGAAGATTAAGTATTTACTCTCCTTTAAATGTTTGCTAGAATTCACCTGTGAAGTCATCTGGTCCCAGATTTTTGTCTGTTATATACCACATAACAAAATGAAAGGTAAAAAATCATATAGTCATCTCAGTGATGCAGAAAAAGCATCTGACAAAATTTAACACCTGTTCATGAAAAAAAAATTTCAACGAAGCAGGTTTAAAGGGAACACATCTCAATATAATAAAGGCCATAAATGACAAACCCACAGCTAATGTACTCAATGGTGAAAAACTGACAGCCTTTCCTCTAACATCACGGGCAAGACAAGGATGTCCACTCTCACCAATTCCATTCAACATAATACTGGAAGTCCAGGACACAGCAATCAGAAAGGAAAAAAAAAAGGCATCCAAATTGATAAGGAAGAAGTAAAACTGTCACTATTTGCAGATGACATGGTACTATACATAGAAAACCCTAAAGACTCCACCAAAATAATATTAGAAATAAATAAATTCAGTAAATTCGCAGATACAAAATATACCAAAAAATACAGATATTAGTTATGTTTCTATACATTAACAACAAACTATCAGAAAGAGAAATTAAGAAAACAATTCCAATTACAATTGCATCATAAAGAATAAAATGCCTAGGAATAAACAACAAAAGAAGTGAAAGACCTGTACCCTGAAAACTATATAACATTGATGAAAGAAAGAAACTGAAGACCACAAACAAATGGAAAGACATACCATGCTTACGGATTGGAAGAATTAATACTGTTAATATTCCATACTACCCAAAGCAATCTATAGATTCAATGTAATTCCTATAAAGATGCCAATAGTATTTTTCACAGAACTAGAATAATACTAAAAATTTTTATGGAACCACAAAAGACCCTGAATAGCAAAAGCAATCAAAGAATAAAGCTGGAGGTATCACAATCTAATATTTTAAGAGATACTACAAAGCTATAGTAATCAAAACAGTATAGTACTAGCACAAAAAATAGACACCTAGATCAATGAAACAGAATAGAGAGCCCAGAAATAAACCCATGCATAATTACATGGTCAATTAATCTACAACAAAACAGACAAGAATGTACAATGGGGAAAAGCCAGTCTCTTCAATAAATGGTGCTGGAAAAACAGGAAAACTGGACCACTTGAAACCTGCAACTGGACCACTTTCTTACACCATACCCAAAAATAAATTCAAAATGGATTAAAGACCTAAACATGAGACCTTAAACCATGAAACTCCTAGAAGAGAACATAGGCAATAATCTCTTTGACATTGGCCTTAGCAACACTTTTTTAGATATGTCTCCTTAGGCAAAGGAAACAAAAGCAAAAATAAACTATTAGGACTACAACAAAATAAAAAACTTCTGCACAGTGAAGGAAACAATCAACAAAATGAAAAGGTAACCTACTGAGTGGGAGAAGGTATTTGCAAATGGTATATCCAATAAAGGGTTAATATCCGTACTATATAAAGAACTTATACAACTCAACACCAAAAAAAACAAGTAATTTGATTAAAAATAGAGGACCTAAACAGACATTTTTCCAAAAAAGACATACAGATAGTCAACAGACACACACAAAAATGCTCAACATAACTAATCATCAGGGAAATGTAAACAAAACCATAATGACATATCACCTCACACCTGTCAGAATGGCTACTTTCAAAAAGACAAGGGGCGCCTGGGTGGCTCAGTCATTAAGCGTCTGCCTTCAGCTCAGGTCATGATCCCAGAGTCCTGGGATCGAGCCCCACATCAGGCTCCCTGCTCAGTGGGGAGCCTGCTTCTCCCTCTCCCACTACCCCTGTTCGTGTTCCTGCTCTCACTGTCTCTGTCAAATAAATAAATAAAATCTTAAAAAAACAACAAAACAACAAAAAAAAACACAAAAAGACAAGAAATAAGAAGTGTTGATGAGGATGTGCACTGTTGGTGGGAATGCAAACTGTGCAGCCACTCTGGAAAACAGTATGGAGGTTCCTCAAAAAAGATAAAAATAGGAATACCATATAATCCAGTCACCCACTACTGAGCATTTACCCAAAGAAAACGGAAACACTAATTCAGAAAGATATATGCACCCCTATGTTTATTGCAGCATTATTTACAATAGCCAAGTTACAGAAACAACCCCAGTGTCCACATCGATAAATGAATGAATAAAGATGTTGAGCTTCCAAATCTTGGTTTCAGCTTGGGTCATGATCTCAGGATCATGAGATGGAGCCCCATGTTACACTCCATGCTCAGCGGGGAGTCTTCTTGGGATTCTCCCGCTCCCTCTACTTCTGCCCCTCCCCCTGCTCGCACATGCTCTTTCTCTCTATAAAATAAATGAATAAATCTTTAAAAGAAATTTTAAATAGGGGCGCCTGGGTGGCTCAGTCGTTAAGCGTCTGCCTTCGGCTCAGGTCATGGTCCCAGGGTTCTGGATCAAGACCCACGTCAGACTCCCTGCTCTGCAGGAAGCCTGCTTCTCCCTCTCCCACTCCCCCTGCTTGTGTTCCCTCTTGCTGTGTCTCTGTTAAATAAATAAAATAAAATAATTTTTTAAATAAAGATGTGGTATGTATATATACAGTGGAATCACTGAGTATCACTCAGACATAAAAAAGAGTAAGATCTTGCCATTTGTGACAACATGGATGGACCTACAGGGTATTGTGCTGAGTGAAACAAGTCAGAGAAAGACAAATACCATACAGTTTCACTTACATGTGCAATCTAAAAAACAAAACAAAGTAGAAACAAACCCATAAATACAGAGAACAAACTGATGGTTGCCAGGGGATATGGGTAGAATGGGTGAAGGGGATGGGATGTACACACTTCCAGTTATGGAATGAGTAAGTCATGAGGATGAAAGGTACAGCATAGGGAATAGAGTCAATGGTATTGTGACAGCTTTGTATGGTGACAGATGGTAGCTACATTTGTGGTAAGCATAGCATAATGTATAGACTTGTCGAATCACTGTGTTGTACAGCTGAAACCAATCTAATATTGTGTATCAACTGTACTTCAATAAAAAAAAATAAAAGCCAAGATTGAGACATCTGGTTCTTAAAAAATGGAGTACTTGCATTCCACCCTATTTCTTCTGCTAATTACCTAAAAACCTAAAAAAATACACAAAACATTTATCCACACCCTTGGCTTTCTCTCAAGAGCTTTCCTGACAGTGAAACTAATTTTGGTACCTTTTGAAATCTTGATAGCCTAAAAATTCCCCAAGTCATCAAGTCTGGTTCCTTTTTGCTTAACAGCTGTCCCTCAATCCATCTCAACTGTTACATTTCACTATAATCAGGAAGAAGAAACTTGGTTACATCTTCAACTCTTTGCTTGGAAATCTCCTCCGAGAAAAATCCACGTTCATCACTGACAAATCTGTTTTCCACATAACTACAGGACAAACTTCATCTGGGCTTTCTGCCGATGCACAACAGGGTACCCTTTCCTCCGGTTTCCAGTAACATGCTCCTCATTTCCTTCTAGTCATCACCAGCAGTACCTTTAATAACCGTTTCTATCAAGATTTTGTTTATAACAATTTAGGTATTCTCTAAAACAACATAGATTTTTCCTACTGTGCTCCTCACCTCTTTCTGAGTCCTCTAGCAGAGTGGTTAACAACCATATTTCTACTACCAGTCTGTTCAAGGAAATCTAGGCTCTTGCTATTGTGTTCTTCAGAATTCTTACAGTTTCTACCCACTACTGAATTCCAAATCTACTTCCACATTTTTAGGTATTTATTACAGTAGCACCCCACTTCCAGGTACTAAAATCTGTAATGGTTTCTTATCGCTGCTGTAACAAATTTACCACAAAGTTAAAACAACACAAATTTATTATCTTAATGGTTCTGAAGGTCAGATTTTCAACTGGGCTAAAATCAAGATGTTAGCAGGGCTATATTCCTCCTGGAGGCTCAAAGGGAGAATTCATTTCCTTGACCTACACACCTTCTAGAAGCTCATGGCCCCTTCCTCTATCTTCAAAGCCAGCAGAATGGCATCTTCAAATCTCTCCCTGATTCCTGCCTCCCTCTTTCACTTACAAGGATCCATGTGATTACACTGGGTCCACCCAGATAACCCAGTGTAATCTCCCTACCTCAAGATCCTTAATTTAGCCACATCTGCAAAGTCCTTTCTGCCACATGAGGTAACATACCCACACTTTCCAGGGATTCGGATGTGGACATCTTGGGGGCAATTATTCTTATTACCACATCTAGTAAGAGAAAATGAGATAGTAAAAGTAAAAACAATGGCTTATTACCATATCTAGTAAGAGAAAACGAGATGGTAAAAGTAAAAATTATTTACAATCTAGAATTTACACCCAACCAAGCTATAAAAATAAAGACATTTCCAGATATGCAAGGTCTCAAAAAATTCACTTCCTACACACACTTTATAGAGAGCTACTGTATGATAGGTTCTAAAAATGAAAGCATAAGGGGCGCCTGGGTGGCTCAGTCGTTAAGCGTCTGCCTTCGGCTCAGGTCATGATCCCAGGGTCCTGGGATTGAGCCCCGCATTGGGCTCCCTGCTCTGTGGGAAGCCTGCTTCTCCCTCTCCCACTTCCCCTGCTTGTGTTCCCTCTCTCGTTGTGTCTCTCTCTGTCAAATAAATAAAATCTTTAAAAAATAAAATAAAATAAAAATGAAAGCATAAATCAAGAAAGAGCCTAAAACAAAGAGATCCAACGCTTGAGGGACATGAAAGGAATTTCTAGCACTATGCCAAAGGGAGACCCCAAGTCAGTACAGAGAACACTGCGAGCAGGTCAGGTCAAAGACCATGAGAGAAGTTTCTTTAGAGATGAAATTAAGAGTCTATATTCTAAAGCCAAATTACCTGGGCTTACACCTGGCTTCAATACTTACTAGTGGTACAATCTTGGGCAAGTTAATTACCCTTTCTGTGGATCTGTTTCCTCCTCCATAAGGTGAGGATGATTATAGATACCTCATAGGGGTTGTAATTAAATTAGTTAATAGAGAGGGTGCTCACAGTGCCTGGCAAATAGCAAGCACTATAATAAGGCTTGTGATTATCGTTACTGTTATTACCTAATATATCTTAACATACTGAAAAGATATTTCTATACCTGGGAAAATTTATGGCATTAACTGCTATATAATCACAATGTACACACACACACACACACAGAAAATGAAACAAATGATTAAACCAAACAATTACTGATTGCAGGTAAAACAAAAAGTAGTGCACAAAAGGTAAAGTAAATGGTTCAGCTGTGAATATAATTAAAATAATCCTCATAATATATACAGCCTATTGATTTACCCAAAACTATAATATTCCTATCATAAGGAGACATAAGAAATATGCATGTGAGTGTTGAGGGCCTAAGTGTTTCAAAGAGAGTTAAATCCTTGTTTTCCATGGTATTAAGTCAGTAGATACTGCCTAAAGCTGAAAGCTAAGAGGTACCAATATAAACATTACTTAGACATATGAAAGTCAATACTAAAACAAGCAGTTCAATTGAGTTCACGGTGATTACCTTCGAAGAGCTGGAATTTGAGAGCTAAGCAAAGTTCTATGGAGCCTCAAAAAACTATGTGAGTAAATATAAGTGTAACTTTCATGATATTCCAAATGAAATATTTACTTTTAAAAGTTAAAATGCAAAGAACAAAGAGGTAAATATATTTGAAAAAATATATATAAGAACATGCTTAATATAAAATAAGTCCTCCTTAAAAAAAAAAAAAATCAGTGAACTGACTTCCATTCCTGGAAAGATGGGAATAGATGCACTTGTCTCTTCTCACCCTACTAAGTACATCTAGAAACCATAGACATCATCCATAAAACAAGTATGAGAAGACCCCATAAGGCTAAAGAAAAAAAGTCGAACTGGCTGGGGACCTCAGAAACCAAGGAACTACACAGCATGAGTTCCTGAAGACTGCTTCATACAGTCTTGACAGGTGCTAGAAAAGCCTACAACCCAGTATCACCAACAAGAGCACACAAACAGAGCTCAAAGAAAAGTCTTTGTTCTCTCTAGCTAAGGGACAGAAAGGCAGAAAACTTTTAGGCAAAACATACTCCAGCCAGACACAACAAATTAAAAAAACAAACAAAACCTTTGGGTCTGACCCCAAACCCATCAGCAAAGACCCAGTGAGTAGCCTAGACTCCCATTCTTGCCCAGCTAAACAGAGATGCCCTTTTCATACTTCAAAGGTGTGGTGTGAGAAAAAGCCGGGAGGGGAGTTGGAACTTTCATCCATACATAGAAGTAATAAAATAAAATAAATAGATCAGTATCCCTCATAAATATGATATAAAAATCCTTAACAAAGTATTAACAAATACAAATATATAGAAAGAAGTATATGCCATAATTAAATGGGGTTTATTCGAAGGTTACAAGGCTGGCTCAAGATGTGAAAATAAATCAATTGTAGGTGGGGGGAAGGGGGTGTCTGAGGACCCAGCAGGGCCTCCTGCTGCATGAGAAGACGATAAATTTTATTCTTAAAAAAAAAAAAAAAAAGAAGGAAATCAATCAATTGTAATCCATCATAGCAATAGGCTAAAGAAGTAAAATCCCATTACCATATCAACTGATACAGAAAAAACATCTGACAAAATACCAGTTCATCATAAAACCTCAAAACTTTGCTTCATAAGGTAGTCCTTGGACAAGCAGAAATGACATCCTGTGGGAATCCCAACCCTATTAAATCAGAATCTTAAGTCATGTGCAAGTGTGAGAAGCACTGCTTTATAACAATAGAAAACCTATCAGTGCACTTCTACTAACAGTGTTGTTGAAGACACTGTTCTGTCTCCATCCAAATTTTTCTCAAACAACAGGAACCAGGATATCTTTACTACAGGTGAAATGAATTACTTATCAACAATATAAATCAGTATCTCATTTCCATTATTGCTAGGTCTTTCAGGAAAATCAGAGACAATCTCACAGTTCAAAGTTCATAGCTGTATAAAACCACACAAGTCACATATATCTATACTCCAAGCTTGACCCGGAGTGAACAGTCACCTCTTTTTTTCCCCCTGATCTTAATTTTTATTTATTTATGCTTGTCCATCTTACTATATGGATTATTAAATGCTTCCTAAAATCCACTAGAAAATAAAGCAACAAATAAATAGAGCAAAAACAAGTAAGAACTCACCAGGGACTTGGTCATTTCTGGCTCTTCTGGGAAAGAGGCAGAGATCTGAGAAATGAGATGGACAGAGAGACAGATGAGAGAAGGAAGTGTGCCAGAGTCCCACACATGGACACATATATCATTTAGCATCCACGCACCTGACCCAAAAACTTATTTCTAGAACTATATCATAAAAAAACCATCCTGTATTGCACAAAATTTAAATGCAGGAGTTTTACCACATCATGGCTAATAACAAAATAAAAAGGCTACAACATCTTGATACCCAAGACTGCTTAAATAATTTACAGGCCATCCTGAGAACATAAAGTTATATAAAATTAAATTACAGTAGAAAAATATGTTAAACTAACAAGTAAAAATAAAAACATGTACCAAACAGTATGATTCCATTTTCACTGAACAATATGTGTGTACATACATATGCGCACATATACGCATATACACATCTATGAGTGCACTCATGCATAAAAAGAAAATTATATGGAAGGAAATATACTACCATGTTAACAGATATATTATTTGGGTGATGGTAAAATTACAGGTAATTTTTATATTCTTATTTGCTAGTAAAAAACAAAGTAACTGTTTTTAAAGAATATAATGAGTTTGCTCTGAGCTTCTGTGACTAGCCCATCCCAACCAGTGAGAACATTCACAGGAAAGACCAAAGAGGGAGCCTGAAGCTTTTTCACTTTTCTCCTTTGCTTACAGTTTTTTTTTTAAATTTTATTATGTTATGTTAGTCACCATACAATACATCATTAGTTTTTGATGTGGTGATCCACGATCCATTGTTTTTGTATAACACCCAGTGCTCCATGCAGTAAGTGCCCTCCTTAATACCCACCACCGGGCTACCCAATCCCCCCTCCCCGCTCCCCTCCAAAACCCTGTTTAAATTTCTCAGAGTCCATAGTCCCTCATGGTTCATCTCTCCCTCCGATTTCCCCCCACTTCATTTTTCCCTTCCTTCTCCTAATGTCCTCCATGCTATTCCTTATGTTCCACAAATAAGTGAAACCATATGATAATTGACTTTCTCTGCTTGGCTTATTTCACTTAGCATAATCTCCTCCAGTCCCATCCATGTTGATGTAAGAGATGGGTATTCATCCTTTCTGATGGCTGAGTAATATTCCATTGTATATATGGACCACATCTTCTTTATCCATTCATTTGCTTACAGTTCTTAGAAGGGAAACTTCAATGGAAACTTTGTCTTGTAAAGAAAGCATTTCTGCTGTCTTTCCTATATAGCTGTACCCTAGGGTAACCAAACACTTCATGAAGGAGTTTCCCTCTTCCTCTTTTTATATGCAGCTAATAAATGAAGGAACGGTAGAAGTGAAAATGTCCATCTTGTACCCCTAATGAAATAGTGGATCTAGGAAACAATCAACAGCTGTTCACATCACAAAAAGATAACCAGATATTGTGTGCCTGATGGAAGTACACACCACCACTTAGGAAGCAGTCTTGCCCCACAGTAACAAAAAAGGAACCTGAATCTGCCAAGCCTCTAAATCCACCTACCAATCCAATCTACATGAAATGGTATTTTTAAATGTATTATAATCGGGGCGCCTGGGTGGCTCAGATGGTTAAGCATCTGCCTTCGGCTCAGGTCATGATTCCAGGGTCCTGGGATCGAGCCCCACATCGGGCTCCTGGCTCAGCGGGGAGCCTGCTTGTCCTCCCTCTGCCTCTCTCCATGCTCATGCTCTCTCTCTCTGTATCTCTGTGTCTCAAATGAATAAATAAAATCTTTAAAAAAAAATAAAAATAAAAAAGATAAATGTATTATAATCTTTTAAGGTATAATAATAGCATTGTGGCTATTTTTATTTAAAATACTTACTTTTAGGTTTATATATTGAAATATTTATGGGTGAAATGCCACAATGTATGAGATTTGCTTCAAAATAATCCAGCAGAAGAGAAAAAATATGGGAAAGGAAGGTGTAGATGACAAATGACTGGGCGTGAAGTGGTAACTAGAATAATCACACTGACACCCACTGACCAATGGGCATATAGGGGGTTTATTATATTACTTGCTCAGCTTTCCTACTTTTGAAATTTTTATAGTAAAAAGTTAACAAAGTCATGTTCTGGATAATGAGATAAACTTGACTACAGAGTATCAGATGAGGGAGCTACTTACTATCAGGGAGCTTCTGTTAGATTGGTAATGGCTAGGTGGTTGTGAGAAAAAAAGTCCACATCAGGACCTGTATGCTGAAGTATTTGTGGAATGATATGGAATCTGAGATTTATCTTAAAATATTATGGTCAAGTGGGTCCTGGGTGGCTCAGTCGGTTAAGTGTCTGCCTTCAGCTCAGGTCATGATCTCAGGGTCCTGGGATTGAGCCCCATGTCGGGATTCCTGCTCAGCAGGGAGTCTGCTTCTCTTGTTCTCTCTCCACCTCTGCCCCTCCCCACTGCTCATTCTCTCTCTCTCTCAAATAAATAAATAAAATCTTTTAAAAAAAATATTCTGGTCAAAACAAAGTAAGTGGGAAGAAACAGGTGAAACAACACTGGCAAATAGTTGATAATTACTGAGACTGGGTGATATGGGCATTTGGGGTTCATTATATATTTTCTCTACTATACATTTAAAATTGTGTACATTTAAAATTTTCTATAATAAAACAAAACAAAACAAAAAATCTCAAGGCGCCCGGGTGGCTCAGCTGGTTAAGCATCCCACTCTTGATTTTCACTGAGGTGATGATCTCAGGGTCGTGCGATCAAGCCCAGTGTCAGACTCCACGCTGAGCATGGAGCCTGCATAAGATTCTCTCTCCCTACCTCTTCCTCTGCCCCTGCCATCCACGTGCGCACGCTCTCTCTCAAAATATAAACAAACAAATAAATACATAAATAAATAAATACTTCTAAAAAATAAAATCTCTCCCACTACAGCAAACAGATTTGGAGCATATGACATCAGCCATACACTGTTCACATTGCAAAAGGATCATATTTTGTTTTAGCAAGCCCAGTTCTAAAAAACAGTCCTGCTTCCGAGGCTCCCCTCCCCCTTCACAGGAGCTCTCGTGTTCCCAAAGAGGCAGGATATGAGCTGGATCCTGTGGGCAAGTTCTCCTTGGCTGTCATTTTCACACTGGGCCTCACCTCTGTTTATCTTAGAACTCCAATCTTCCTAGGAGCCCAAGGATGGGTGAATGTCCGAAGACTACCAGCAATATTGGGCTAAGGTGGGCTGGAGTATGAAAAAGAGATTCTGAAGGCTCACTAAGTGCTCTGACATCAAGGCTCTGTGGAAACACAAAGGGATCCTGCAGAGAGAGTGCCACATGGTGACAGCCACTCAGCTGTACTCCCAAGAGCCTCCTACAGTGTGCAACAGGAGACACAGGGGAACAATAAAAAGTACAGAGCCAAATCAATGTATTTTTGAATCCCAGCTCTTATATCTTCTAGCTGTGATAATTTGGAGAACTCACTTCAGTCTCAATTTCCCCATCTTCATATTTTTTATTTTTTTATTTTATTTTATTTTATTTTATTTTAAAGATTTTATTTATTTATTTGACAGAGAGAGACACAGCGAGAGAAGGAACACACGCAGGGGGAGTGGGAGAAGGAGAAACAGCCTTCCTGCGGAGCAGAGAGCCTGATGCGGGGCTCGATCCCATGACCCTGGGATCATGACCTGAGCTGAAGGCAGACGCTTAACGACTGAGCCACCCAGGCGCCCCATCCCCACCTTCATACTTTTTAGATAAACAAACTTATAATACTTGAAAAGCACTCAGCCCATGTGTGGCATATAAACACTCGTTAAATATTAGCTATTGCTATTACTGCAATATCAATAATCAATGTAGAATGCAATTACTGTACCAGAGATCATCTGACTTCACAGCCCGCTCAAGTCATCACCTAGTTCCTCACTCCCACTCCTCAATCTGCTCCAATGTCAGCTGCTGCACACTGATCTTCCCCTGGAGTCATTACTCACACCTCAGAATCACTGGTTCCCACATCCTGCTGCCCACAGACCCCAAATCACTCATTCTACAGTCCCTGATCACAGAGCCTCCAACAGCTCTACCCCAATGGTCCTGGCTCTCTACCAATCAATCCCATGCCCTTCTATGTGTTTTTCCTCTATTCTCAATACTTCTGAACACCAAAATGTGTGTGTATGTGTTGGAAGCAGGGAGGGAAAGGGATCCCCACACTAAGCAATTCTGCAACACCAGCTGAGTGTCTTACAATTTAACTCAATTCTGACATCATCAACTTGGAGTTACCATCAGATCACACAGGTTGAGGTCTCAGTCCCACAAGAGTGCCCCCACTCCAGCTTCAGATGCCAATCATAAGTCCAGGTTGTTAACTGTACCTTATCAACTGGCTGTAAATCAGAGGTTCCCAGGAACCCCAGCTTGGGTTCCATTAATTTGCTAGAGCAGCTCACAGAACTCAGGATAACATTTGACTTACTGGATTAACAATTTATTACAAAAGAATATACCTCAGGAACAACCAGATGGAAGAGATGCATAGGGCAAGGTATATGGGAAGGGGTATTCCACTCTCCCAGCATCTTTATGTGTTCAATCCAGGAGCTCTCCAAATTCCATCCTTTTGGAGTTTTATGGAAGCTTCATTACATACAGATGATCAGTTAAATAACTGGCCATTGGTGATTGATTCAACCTCCAGTCAGGGGGTGGGTTTCAAGTTCCAACCCTCTGGGTGGCTCAGTCAGTTAAGCCTCTGACTCTTGATTTTGGTTCTGGTCATGATCTCAGGGTTGTGGGATGGAGCCCCATGCTCAGCAGGGAATCTGCTTCTTTCTCCCCCCACCCCCCGTCCTCCTCCCCTCTCCCTGCTCACGTTTTCTCTCTTTAAAACAAATAAATCTTTAAAAAAGAATATAGGGGTGCCTGGGTGGCTCAGTCGTTAAGCGTCTGCCTTCAGCTCAGGTCATGATCCCAGGGTCCTGGGATCGAGTCCCGCATCAGGCTCCCTGCTCCGCTGGAAGCCTGCTTCTCCCTCTCCCACTCCCCCTGCTTGTGTTTTCTCTCTCGCTGTGTCTCTCTCTGTCAAATAAATAAATAAAATCTTTAAAAATAAAATAAAATAAAAAAGAATATAAAAAATATACATTTCATACATAAAGATGTATTTAAAGGAAATTTTATACCACTATAGGTATCCAGTATAAAACTGAGAAAATAAGGGAAAGAATAACAATTTACATCAAAAAGAGAAAAAAAAAAGTATCTTAAAAAAAGTGGGGGAGATAAAATTAATATAAAAAGAGTAGAGATGGGGCGCCTCGGTGGCTCAGTCAATTGAATGTGGAACTCCTGATTTCTGCCAGCATCATGATCTCAGGGTCCTGGGACAGAGCCTCTCTATGAGGAGTCAGCTTGAGATTCTCTTCCTTTCCCTCTGCCCCTCCCACCCCTCATGTGGGCATGTGCTCTCTCTCTAAAAGAAATAAATAAAACTTTAAAAAGAAAAAAAAAAAAAAAAGAGTAGAGATTATAAACACAACTAGTACTTTAAAATGGTCCATAAAATAAAATTTGAGATGCCTGATAATAAAAAAGAGAAAGAAAATATATATTACAAATAGCAACGTAGCTACTAATCTGGATAAGTAAAAGATCAAAATAAGGTAAATGAAGATTTATACGCAACCTCATGGCATATTTTTTAAATCTCTAGCAAAATATAGCATGAATAAATCATAAATAGGAACAAACCAAAAAGCCTAAAAGAGAGAGGATATCAATTAATCTCTAACATCGCTCACCCCTCAGATCCCTCATTATTCAGTCTCCACAGTTATCCACCCATACTGACCCCACAGACGCCGTCCCTCCACCGCGGATCCACCGTCAGAGACCCCACAGACCCCGTCCCTCCACCGCGGATCCACCGTCAGAGACCCCACAGACCCCGTCCCTCCACCCCGGATCCACCCTCAGAGACCCCACAGACCCCGTCCCTCCACCCCGGATCCACCCTCAGAGACCCCACAGACCCCGTCCCTCCACCCCGGATCCACCCTCAGAGACCCCACAGACCCCGTCCCTCCACCGCGGATCCACCCTCAGAGACCCCACAGACCCCGTCCCTCCACCCCGGATCCACCCTCAGAGACCCCACAGACGCCGTCCCTCCACCGCGGATCCACCGTCAGAGACCCCTCAGACTCCCATTATTTCATCCACTGCCCGCCCCCATCACTGACCCGATGCTAATCACAGACATGAGAGACTTTCTACGGGTCAACTCCCGATGCTCCCGTCGCTGCACTCACCTGCCCCTCACCCAAGCTCTCTCAAGACAGTGGCCATTTACCTCAGGTGGTGACTAAATCTGTCCGACTTCTTTTCTCACTCCCTCCGGGCTCCTGCGGGATTCCTTACGCCGCCGCCTGGGTGTGCGCATGCTCAGTAGCGGGTGCTCGGCGGTAGGTCTCCCGGACTCAACATGGCTCTCTGCTAAAATCGGCCCCCGCCAAATGGCTGACTCGGCGCCGACATGGCGGCGCCCATTAGTCACTCAGACCTGCGGGCGCCCATGTTGAAGTGACGTGAAGACTGTGTAGCTCAGAGTTGTCAGGGGGAAATGTGGCTAGTGAGGTACTACTCTAGGAGTAAGCCAGGAAACAACCAGAGTCCAAGCCCCCCCAGTGCCTTTCTGCGTGCTCCTGTGTACTCAACACCACTGAGCCAATCAGCAATTATAGAACACTTCGCCCCAAAACAGCAAGATACACATTCTATTCAAGCACCCATGGAGCATATACCAAGATGTATCATAACCTGTGTCATAAAACATATCAAATTTAAGAACCGAAATCGGGCGCCTGGGTGGCTCAGTTGGTTAAGCGACTGCCTTCGGCTCGGGTCATGATCCTGGAGTCCCGGGATCGAGTCCCGCATCGGGCTCCCTGCTCAGCGGGGAGTCTGCTTCTCCCTCTCCCGCTCCCCCCTCTTGTGCTCTCTCTCTCTCTCACTCTCTCTCTCAAATAAATAAATAAAATCTTTAAAAAAAAAAAAAAAAAAAGAACTTAAGAACCGAAATCATACAGGCTATCTTCTCTGGACACAGTAGAATCAAAGTAGAAATCAGGAACAGGGGCGCCTGGATGGCTCAGTCGGTTAAGCAGCCATCTTCGGCTCAGGTCATGATCCCAGAGTCCTGGGATCGAGTCCATGTTGGGGTCCTTCCTCAGCGGGGCGCCTGCTTCTCCCTCTGCTTGCCACTCCACCTGCTTGTGCTCTCCTTCTATCTCTATCAAATAAATAAATAAAATCTTAAAAAAAAAATCAGGAACAGAAAGATGACAGGAAGTTAACACTTGTAAATTAAAACAAGAGAGTTCGAAGTAATCCATGGGCCAAAGGGGGAAGTCTCAAGGAGATTTTTAAAAGACATTGAAACGGGGCGCCTGGGTGGCTCAGTCGTTAAGCGTCTGCCTTCGGCTCAGGTCCTGATCCCAGGGTCCTGGGATCGAGCCCCGCATCGGGCTCCCTGCTCTGCGGGGAGCCTGCTTCTCCCTCTCCCACTCCCCCTGCTTGTGTTCCTGCTCTCGCTGTGTCTCTCTCTGTCAAATAAATAAATAAAATCTTATTAAAAAAAACACATTGAAATGAATGAAAATGAAAACACAACATATCAAAGTTTGTAGGTTGTAGCTAAGGCAGTGGTGAGAGGAAATTCTGTACCAGAGAAAAATTTTAAAGGTTTACATTACAAAAGAAGAAAATTCTCAAATCCATTACCTACACTCCCACCTCAATAAACTAAAAAAGGAAGAAGGAAATAATGAAGAGCAGAAACAATGAAATTGAAAAACAACAAAGAAAACAGTAAGCTGAAATGAGTATCCGGAAGAGATATCTGGCCCCCTGTGTTCATTGTAGCATTATTCACAACAGCCAAAATGTAAACAACCTAAGTGTTCATCAATGCATGAATGGATAATGAGGTACATACATACAGTGGAATACTTGGCCACAAAAAGAAGGAAATTCTGCCATTTGCAACAACATGGATGGACCTTGAGGGTATTATGCTAAGTCAAATAAGTCAGAAAAAGGCAAATATTGTATGTTCTCACTTATATTTGGAATCTAAAAAATGAAAAAAAATACTGAATTCATAGATACAGAGAATAGATCAGTGGTTAGGGGAGTGCTGAGTGAAGGTCTTCAAAAGGTGCAAACTTCCACTTATAAAATAAGTAAGTCCTGGGGATGTAACGCACAGCATGATGACTATAATAATACAGTACTGCATATTTGAAAGTTGCTAAGAGTAGAATGTAAAAGTCCTCACTGTAAAATATATATATATAACTGTGTGGTGATAGATGTTAACTAGACTTATAATGGTGATCACTTTGCAATATATATATAGAGCAAATAATATTGTACACCTGAAACTAATGTAATGTTATATGTCCACTATATCTCAATAAAAATTGTAATTATGTGAGATAATTGATGTGTTAACTAACCTTATTTTTGTAATAGTTTTATAATATATATGTGCACCAAATTATCATATTGTATATCTTAAACTTACACAATGTTATATGTCAACTAGATCTCAATAAAGCTGGGGGATGAATTCAAACTCAGTTACTAAAAAAAGACACAAATAGATTAAAAGTAATGGAGAAAGCCATAGCATGCTAAATAACACTAACCAAAAGAAAGTTAAAGTAGCTACATTTGAGACGAGTCTGACTTCAAAAGAAGGAAAATTATCAGTGATAAAAAGGGCATTACATAATGACATATAATACATAATAATAAAGGGGTCAATTATTCAAGATGGCATAACAATCTTCCATGTGTATGAGCCTAAGAACAAAGCATTAAAATATGTCAGTCAAAAACTGCAAGGAGAATTAGTCAAATCCACTATTATAATTGGAGACTTCAATACTCCTCTATCAGCAATTGACAGACCCAGCAGGCTGAAAATCAATAGTGATATATTTGAACTGAACAGCACCATCAATCCATTGGATCTAGTTGACATTTATAAAAATAATTCATCCAACAATGTGATACACATTACTCTCAAGCCCACATGAAACATTCACCAAGATACACCACATTCTGGGCCATTGAACACATCTTAACAAATTCCAAGGAATATAAACCATACAAAGCATGTTCTCAGAAAACAATGAAATTAAACTAAAAATCAGTAACAGAAAAGGAGCTGGAAAATCCCCAAATATTTGAAGACTGAGAACACAGCTCTAAATAACATATGCATCAAAAAATAAGTCTCGAGAGAGTTTTTCAAAAATATTTTAAATTAAATGATGAAAATATCATTTATAAAAAATTTTGAAATTCAGCAAAAGTAGTGGTTATAGGGAATATATGGTATTGAAGGCATTGATTAGAAGGGAAAAATAGTTAAAATCAATAATCTAAACTTCCATCTTAGGAAATTAGAGAAAGAGGAGCCAGATAAAACTAATGGAAGCAGAAAAAAATAATGTTAAAGTAGAAATAAATGAAACTAAAAACAGGATATTAATAGAGAAAATCAGTAAAACCAAAAGCTATCTCTTTGAAAATATCAATAGAATTGATAAGCTCCTTGCCAGGGTAACTAAGAAAAAAAAGAGGACAAAATTATTAATAGCAGAAATGAGAGAACATCACTACTTATCCTATGTGTATTAAAAGGAAAAGAAAGAAACTTTTTAAAAGAATTTAATTTTTTTAGGGCACCTGTGTGGCTCAGTAGTTTGAGCATCTGCCTTCAGCTCAAGTCATGATACTAGGGTCCTAGGATCCAGCCCCGCATGGGCTCTCTGCTCAGCCAGGAGCCTGCTTCTCCCTCTGCCTGCCCTTCCCCCTGCTTGTGTGTGCACTTGCGTGTGTGCGAGCTCTCTCTCTCTCTGTGTCAAATAAATGAATAAAATCTTTTTAAAAAAGAATTTTTTTTAGAACAGTTTAAACTTCACAGCAAAATTGAGAAGGTACAGATATTGCCTGTCTACTCCGAGCATCCATCCATGCATAGCCTCTCCCTATTATTAATATCTTCCACTAGAGTTGTACATCTGTTACAACTGACAAGCCTACATTGACATATCATATGCCCCCAAAGTCCATAGTTTACATTATGGTTCACTCTGTGTTATACAGTCTAGGAGTTTGGACAAATATATAATGACAAGTATCCATCATTATGGCACCCTCTGAAAATCCTATGTGACTATTCATCCCTTCCCCTACCTCAACCCCTGGAAACCATTTACCTTTTTCCTAGTTACCTTTTTCCTAGTTTTGCCTTTTTCAGAATGTCATATAGTTGGAATCCTATAGTATGTAGACTTTGGCTTTCACTTAGTAACATGCACTTAAGTTTCCTCCAGATTTTTCATGGCTTGAAAGCTCATTTCTTTTCAGCACTAAATACTCCATTGCCTAGATGTACCAGTTTATTTATCCATTCACCTACCAAAGGACATCTTGATTGCTAACAAGTTTTGACAATTACGAATAAAGCTGCCATAAATATCCATGTGCAGGTTTTTTTGTGGGCCTAAGTTCTCACCTCCTTTGGGTAAATACTAAAGAGTGCAAATGCTGAGTCATATATTGAGTATATTTAGTTTTGTGAGAAACTGTCACAGTGTTCCGAAGTGGCTATCCCATTTTGCATTCCCATCTGCAATAAATGGGAGTTCCTTTGCTCCACATCCTTGTCAGCATTTGGTTTTTGTCAGTATTCTGGATTTTAGTCATTCTAATACATGTGTAGTAGTATCTCATTATGGTTTTAATTTGCATTTCCCTGCTGACATATGATGTGAAGCATTTTTCATGTGTTTATTTGCCATCTGTATATATTCTTTGGGGAGGTGTCTGTTAAGGTCTTTAGCTCATTAAAATCAGGTTGTTTTCTTATTGCTGAGTTTCAAAAGTTGTCTTTTTTAGAACGATCCTTTAACAGATGAGTCTTGCATATATTTTCTCCCAGTGTGTGGCTTGTCTTTTCATTCTCTTAACATTGCCTTTTGAAAGCATAAGTTTTAATTTTAATAAAATATATCTTACCAATTATTTCTTTAATGGATAGGCCTTTGGTATTGTAAAAAGTCATTGTCATACCCTATGTTATCGTTTGAGAGTTTTATGGTTTTCCATTTTACATTTAGTTCTTTATTTTGATTTACTTTTGTGAAAGGAGTCAAGTCTTTGTCTAAGCTTGTGTGTGTGTGTGTGTCTGGTTGTTCCAGCACCATTTGTTGAAAAGACGATCTTTGCCCCATGGCTCCTTTGTGAAAAATCAGCTGACTATATTGGTGTGGATCTATTTGTGGTGTTGCAGAGATCTACTCATCTTGCAGTGCCCAAGTCATGCTTTTGTCTATAATCCCCTTAATAAACCATTTCTTTGTCAAACTGGACTTGTCAGCCTTTTTTTTTTTTTTAGTCTTAAGGCTTGTTTTAAGTGGAGTGTTGAAGTCTTCAACTATTATTGTAGGACTGTATTTCTCCCTTCAATTCTGCCAACATTTGCTTCATAGTTAGGCTTCAATGTTATTACAAATTGGTCTGACACTCACAGCCAGGCCATTTTGTCCTCCTGTTAAGACATAACAATCTCACAAAATACTAATTTCATACAAGATTACCGAGACCTAAATCTTTAAAAAAAAAATTAGGGGTGCCTGAGTGGCTCAGTCAAAGTGTCTGCCTTCAGCTCAGGTCAGGATCCCCAGGTCCTGGGATGGAGCCCTACATCCAGCTCTCTACTCAGCAGGGAGCCTGTTTCTCCCTCTCCTCCCCTCTCCTGCTCTCTCTTGCTATCTCTGTCCTATCTCTCTCTATCTAAGTAAATAAATAATCTTTAAAAAAAAATTTTTAAATGTGGCACCTGGGTGGCTCAGTCAGTTAAGCATCAGACTCTTGGTTTTGGCTCAGGTCATAATCTCAGGGTTGTGAGACTGAGACCCATGTTGGGCTCTGCACTCACTGGGG
Organism: Phoca vitulina; assembly: GCF_004348235.1. Lineage (NCBI taxonomy): Eukaryota > Metazoa > Chordata > Mammalia > Carnivora > Phocidae > Phoca > Phoca vitulina. Next base: position 287,246 of record NW_022589807.1, read on the forward strand.
AGTCTGCTTGAGATTCTCTCTCCCTCTCCCCCTGCCCCTCCCTCCACTTGCACTCTCTCTCTAATAAATCTTTAAAAAAGAGAGAGATTACTCTGAGACCATACATTGCAACAAACACAAGGACACTTCATAATGCTAAGCACAGACAAAAACAGAATGCAGTACCATCCACAAAATAGTCATCACATTGCCTTACTTTCTGACAGCATCCAACCTAGAGCAAACTCCCCACAACTTGAGATTCTACCCCAAATCATCCAAAGCTCAAATCCTATAATAGCTTCTTTCTAACTCCTCTTTATTTAGACTTCTCATAATTCCCCATGATGTTGTTGTTCCTTACTGCAATAACAGTAATTGTTTAACCACAGGTGTGTTCCTGGTGGTCTTTAACTGAAGTTTTGAAAGAGTCCCTGGTGAAGAGGTCCCTGGGCACCGGATCAAGCCCCACCTCAGGGTCTTGTACATGATAGGGAAGTCATACTTTGTATGCACCAACCTGAAAGGAAATACAGATCAAATGATATGATCAAGAGAACAAAGCCTATGAATTTTATACTTAGTAACCTCAGACTGAATACACACCTGCCATTTGCAAAGGCTCAGTGTCCATCAAAGGAGTGGCTGATCTAAGATTTGGGGGAGTCAAGGAAAGGGACTTGGGACAAAAGGGGCCAGTGGAGCTCCTAGGTGGTCAGAAGCCATCACCTGCCTCTTGGAAGTTCAGAGGTCAGACAAAGGCTGACTTCCCACAGTGGCCAAGCTCCTTCTTTGCCTTTAGACCCTACTTATCCAGTTCTCCTTTTTGCCTCAACTTCCTGGAAGCTGTATTTTTCATACAAAGCTGTATTTCTGGTACACACATATCTCAGCTATTGTTTTTATTTCCTTACTGTTAAAGAAAAAAATTAAAAAATCATTCTGATGGTAGTTAAAAAGTAAAGCATTCTTTATTCAGGATTATAATGATAGGTGTAGAGACTACTGCAAGGAGGTTTTGCTGGAGGGGAGAGATACTGGAGTCAACTCTGAACACGAGGGTAAGGGGGGTGGTTGACCGACAAGGAGCAGAGTGAGGGCCAGTAAACAAGGCTGGGGGGCATTCCCCCTACAGCCTCACCACGATGCTTGCCGACAGCAGGCCAGGAGGATAAAAACGGAGGGTGAGGACGAGTAATTTGCTCGGACAGTAAAGGTGATCAGGTACCAAGATTTTTCCTGAGCTGACTCAGTAGGATTCTCGATAAAACTGGACTAAGTAGTCCAGGACAGGGCCCAACGTCGGGCCCACCGGAGATGAAGGCTCAGAGGAGCCTGAGGAGTCTTTGTGACCATCTTGATGGCCCTGGAAATCCATGGAGATAAACACAGCACGGGGGACCTTACCAGGTGGGTTAAATGCTGGGCTTGGGAGCCGCTCTGAGAACCGGCTGTCCTCGTGTGGGAAATGACTCGCGCACAGAAGGCGGTGAACACGAGCCCTGTGACCTGGGCTTCCCACTGGACTGGCCACGAGCCCCGCAGCTCCCGACTCTTCCAGGCCAGGGACTTCCCCCCTATCTCCACGAGCTCCACACCAGACTCCCTCCAGCCCACCGGCGGACCGAATCTGTCCGCGAAGACCCCGGGTTCCCACGAAGCGCCCGGCAGTCGTGGGCCCCAGCTTGGCGGCAGTTCCGCTGGCGTGCGCCGCCCCGCCTCGCGGCCTCCGTAGTTCCGCTGGCCCCGCCTCGCGGCC